>NC_084797.1:64041532-64342643 GCF_963169125.1 Humulus lupulus | reverse complement strand
CCTTCTCCTCATTCCTGGTCAGCTGATTGTAAAAGAGCCCGAGGGTCAATTCCGCTCCCAGATGCTTCTCCAAAGCATCTGGTAGTTCCAGAAGTCATTTATCTCCCCTTCCATCTCCCATGTGTTGCCACTGGGAGGTTTGTGTCCTTCCAGGATGATGGGAGCTGAGTGAACGTATTCTTCTGCGTGTAGAGTAATGCCTAGACTCATGGTCAATGATCTGGGAACAAAAAAAAGAAAGCAAACAACCAAGCAGTTAGCACCAAAACCCAAAAAGGTTTGTTAAGGTACAGGGGCTCTCCTAAGAACTGCTCAGAGGAGTCCCCTCCGGACCAGATCCGGGATCACTGAAGATCCCTAGAATCTTGATCGGGAACAAAGAAGAAGGATTATTTTTAAGTTTTCCCAAGTCGGCCTATTACCGCTTGTTCAGGGATGACCCAGACCTGAGAAGATCCGAGACGACCTAGACCTCTTGTTCTAGAAACCTAATACGCTCAGAACCACCATAAATGGTGACCCCGTCTCTAACCCTATAGCCGCAAACATAACACCACAAAACAACGAGCACGAGAAAACGGAAATGAAGGTTCAGGGAACTTACTGTAAAGCGCCGGTTGAGGAGGATACAACGTTTTCAGCGATACGGACGGCAAGATAGTGGTCTTGAATAGGCAGAGGAAACACAAGAGTTCGTCTGCTGGTCAAACCGGGACCGCACTATCGAATGCTCGCACCGAAATGAGGCGTGTGGGAAAAAAATGGCGAAGGAAACAGAGTAGTCATCAGAGAAGTTTATCGGCAAACTCGGACATAAAAATCTCTCTTTTTAACTTTGGTTGTTCGGAATGCGTAAACTTACAAATGAAAACTTGGGGGTATTTATAGGGCCAAAAACACATTTCTCGATCCGACGGGTCAGGGTGACTTCTCCCATCTAACGGTCCCGGATTACGTAGTGGCTTTAATTAGCCCACTCGAGTGTCAGATTGTAGATTACCCAAGTCACAATTCGCACCATCCCGATCCAACAGTCCTTGAAAGGAAATTTTAATTCTCATCCGACGGTCCCAAGTGATGCAGGAATATTAAAGGATCCACTCGAGTACCCTATTGACATCACTCATACAGATGGGACACCTCGGAGTTCACGCTGACGTTTGGTTGCGAACACAATAACTAGGAGATTCTCTCCAAATCTGTTAGGCACGAGTAATATTGACGCACTAGTTATAGGGAGACACGTGCGTGTAGCATGATGAAGTCGAAAGGTCGGGGGTCACCCATGCGGCCTTGAAGTAAATGAACCCAGATCCTAGTAAACAAACCGGGGTCCTAGTAAATGGACCGGGATGTTAGTAAATGAATCTGGCCTTTGGGATTTGATTAGGGATACTGACACAAATGCTTTTTTTGCGAGTTTCCAGCAGGCGATCCCCCACAAAAACGGACCCATTTCCCGGGTAGCGAACCGAGATACCGAGAATTGATCCGGGAAGTGAAGCAAGCCTCGACTGCACGAACACAGATAAAGGCTTCGTGGTAAATGTTATCCCCGTTTCCTCCCCGCACATGTGGCCCCGTGCATTAAGTCTATGGGCTATCATGAAGGCACTCGAGGCCCATAACGAGCCTAATAGATGGGAAAGGAGTACATCCTGGTGGCCCAAATATCAGTAAGCCCAACACTATCCCAGAATATAAGTCGGGCCCATGAAGTTGGCATGTTTTTTCTGTCCGGACCCAAGGTAAGATGTCGCCTGGGATGACGATAAGGACGATGTTTCCATGTCTAAAAGGAATCGAGACGTTAGGGGATGAACCCGGGCTCTGGTAAAAGAACCAGGGTCCTGGTAAATGGATCGGGATGTTGGTAAACGAACCTGGATCAGGTGACCGGGTTAGGCGTGATAAACTGTCCCCGATAATGACATCACCCCGAGAAACATGGAGTTTTGTCTCCTCAACTAACCTATAGAAGAGGTTACATATGGAATGTATGCCGTTATTCAGAACAGTACTGCCACTACTCTGACAGATCCTGTCCCCCGAATCTCCTTAGAAGCCCACGCGAACCGGACTGAAGTTGTGTACTGTTGTCAGTCTTACAACGTGGTTATGCTCAAGCCAGCCCAATGGGCCCTGATTACTGTATTTTATTTATTAAAATCCATTGTATTAAGCCTCTATCAGTGAGCAAATAGTGCTTATACCCTTATTGGGCCAGGATTAGTCCGGCCCAATCCCAGAGCACTCAACTGCCTATAAATATGAACAGTTGTGCGCTGTGGAAAGGATCCGATTTTTCTCTTGTAAGCATACACTCTGCTCAAACTCAGAGAAAATTCCATTACTAAAGCTCCTTAAGCTATAATACAATAAGCTCGTGGACTAATGCTCTTTAACGCCCCAACCACGTAAAATCCCTAGTGTGATTATCTTTAACTCTTTTCTCTTAGCTCCCTAAATCTTTCATAATTCCAGTTTTCGAAAAAGTCGGTAAACAAGGACAAATTTGTGGTTCTCACAAACCAGCATCAAATTCAGATTTGATTTCCATTTAAGGAAATTCTCTCCATTTAGTTTTTCAAGTGCCAGTAAAGTAGTTAAAGGGTTGGGCATAGTAGACATGACTGAAAATAAATGAATAAACAATAAATACATTTGAAAATAAATATCAAGTTTCAAAAAATAAACCTGATGCATTAATGCAATAATTAAAACACATAAAATAAACATTTATTTTTCCACGATAAATTTTTTTTGACAATTAAAGTGTCGCCTTAGGGTCAATCAAATTAATTTCAAAAAATCTATAAGACTATTCCAATCTTTATCATTTTGAAACTCAAAATAACTTATATTTCATATTTCAAAGTTAAAGTACCGTTTTTTGGTCAAGTAAACTATCCGCTTGAAGCTTAGTTGTACTTTGTGAGTATAACCCATTAATTTAAATTCCATGACTTAACTTAGAAATGTCGCCTTAGGGTCGGTCAAACTAAGATACATCACTTCCTCCTATTTACGAAAGAAGCCAACCTTGTAAAGATATGGTTCAACACCTTCCTTAGGGGGACGAAAACAAAGTCGTCGCGAGGCCGTCCCCATATCAAACGTTGTTGTACAGATAATGGAGACTGTAGGTTACATTGACATGAGAACCTTCTCCCACTCACTATTTTAGGATTATTGTGTTTTTTTAATTTATTCTAGGAATTAATTCATATTAACTCTTTATGAATGTAATTAATTTAATTATTATAAAAGAGTCTGATTTTATAAAAATTAAATTACTAATTACATTCATTAAAAAATTTCTTAAAACTCTTTTTAAATAAATTAGTTAATTTTAAAATTTACCAAGTTGTAACTAATTAATACTTAGCAATTTACATGCTATTGGTTTTTCTAAAGCAATAAACATATAAAAATATAGGGCAATCATAAATAATCATGTTTCTACAATGAGATGCATGATTAACATAAAACTGAGTGGGATTTCATGTATGACATATTATTTACTAATTCATGGTCATTTTATCAATCAACAATTATTTCATTAAATACAATAAATAAATCAATAAACAATAATGATGAATCGAGTAATTATTGGGTATTTCTAATTTTACAACCTTTGGAAAAATTATAAATAATAATAAATTACATAAAATTGAGCTTCTTTGATTCTCCTCTCCTTCAGGGTCAATTTCGTAATTTTGTTTGATTGCCTTAAGCCCATTAAATTAATTAATTTGTCTAAATAAATACAATATTTATTTAGACAACTAATGCATTTTATCTTGTCTTTAATTAGATTAAATAAATAATAAAACAATTTTATTATTTAATTAAACTTAAGACATAAAATGTCTTAACTAATTAAATTTGTCTTAATTTAAATAAATAAATTAAAATACAGTAACTACTTTCAATTCAAACAATTAAAATTAATTATTAAAAGGTAAAATCTCAAAAAATAGGGAATTAGTTGGGGTACCTTTAGGGCACCCCATAATGTGACCGGCAGCTCAAGGAGGAGCCACCAGGTCATGGTGGTGCACGACTGGGGCAATGCCGAGAGGACCTGAGGGGTCCCACAAGTCTGGTAGCGCATAGGATCGGTCGAGCCTCACTTGGCCAAGCCAAGTTGGTGCGCACAGGATGCACACACTGGCTGCCGAGTCATACTCGGCTAGCTGCCCAGCAGCCTCGGACGGGAGGCACCAGCACCAAGGGGCGCACACGGGTGCATGCATGCATGGCCGAGACAGTCTCAAATGTTTGCATGTAGACGAGACCGACGGACACGATGGGTTCGTAGTAGCTACATTCGCACACAAGCGGAGCCTAGGGGACAGAATAGTCCCTACGAACTCGGACAGGGGGACACGAATCCCCAAGTGAACACACGACATGAAGGCCACTAGGCCATTCAGCTCCGGATGGTGGTGGGGCACGGTACCCGAGGTACCTCGGTCGGTGGTCAGCGATGGCTCCAATCGAGGTGACAAGGTCTGGACTCCAAGAAACGGAGTCCGAGCTCCTTGTCTTAATGTGATCAGACTTTTTACAAAATTAATTTCAAAAATAAATTTATGAAAAATTTCTATACCCCATTAATGGCTTACAATTTTTCTAACAAAAATAAAAAGTAATTTCCTACACCCAATAGCTACAATATAATTAACGATTCACCATTTAAACATACATTCAAAAGATAAGAAAATACCATCCATAATAATACATATCACACACACATATATATATAATGCAATAAACCCACACATCATTTAATAAATGCATATATGGAACATGACTCTGATGTCAATCGTTGGTTTTACGGTACTAAATCAGGTATGCAGCGGAAGCATTTAGGTTGATTATCATTGTACCGACCCCAATGATCCCCCATATGTGAAATATATTAAAATAAAAAGCAATAATGGTAACAGAAAAATACCTCTTGATGCCTATCATGTGTCATTGCTTTCTTTTCGCATTAAAAACAATCTTCCTATCGAAGATACTAGAAAATGATCATGATTAAATACTCACACTGTAGTCTTCCAAGCCTACCTCAATACTCGAGGATTAGTGTGGGCTAATAGGATTCACAAATTTATGTGTTCTTGTTTTTTGTCTCAACTCATGAGCAAGAACAGTAAATGGGAGTGGACAGAAAATGATTCGATTAACCTTTTTAGGTTTCCTAAATGTATTAATATATAAATTTAGGATTATACCGGTATAACTAATATAACCTTATAAAATATTATTCAGATTAGGGTAATAATATTTAATAAAGATATTTATTTATTTAAAAATTAAATAATCATATTATAAATATTTAAATAAATATCTTTAACCGATTCTATTATAGATATTATTTCAACTTTAAATATTTAAATAGTTAAATATCTAATAACTAAATGAGAGAATCCCTCAACCACTTGAGGGAATATTTCAACCCCTAGGAGAGAATCTCTCAACTACCTTTGAGAGAATATCTCAACCACATTAAAATATCTATAAAACATTTAAATTTAAATTTAAATAAATATTTAATTTTTGAATTAAAATAATAATCCAAAATTAAACATAGTGGGCTCCACCCTATGATGTAGGCACCCATCACTGTTCTTACACATTGGTTGGTGCCAATGTTATTGTCCAAACAACATAGGTGGCGCACCACCTTGTCCAGACCAACATAGGTGGCGCCAACATCTGTCTTGTCTAGACAATGGTGTTTTCATAATTTATTTAATATTAATTATTTATTATAAAATAAATAATTACTATTTTGCCCTTGCAAAATAAATTCTCCTTTCTCTTTTAAATTATGACATCCATACCCTTGACAGTGTGGTATAAAGGGGACTCGCAGACCATGAACCTATAACACTAAGCTCCAATAAACCAGATTATTTATTGAACTCATCAATACAATAATCTTAATTATTAATCTCATTATTGCTCCACTATAAATATAGAATTGCACTCTTAGTTATTATAGAATTATATTTATTGAGTTTATTAGCAGTAGTTCATTAATATAATCAATACCAGTAGTTCGTCCTCCTGTTATCGGTTCATAATTAGAATTGGTCAAAATTACCGTTTTACCCTTCTAATTATATATTTATCCTTTAGTACCATTAATTCACCAGTGAAAGTTAATTTAGATCAAATCTAAATTTGTGCACAACTTTTCAGTTACAGATTAACTCTAAAAGGGAACAAATATTTAATTTGTTAGGAAAGTAAGGATTCCATCTTGTAAATCATGTTCCCAACCATCCATGTTACTAAATTCCCAAAACAAAAGTTGTAAGCTTCATTAATAAAGAAACTTTAACGAGTGAATCAAAGAACTTAGTAAACACGAACAGGAGTTCATGAATACTCAGGATTTAGACTAATCTACTAATTGATCTTCTATGTGATATGAATTAAGTCTTTATAATAAATGACAAGTTCTATTAAGAAATTAATGTTGGTTTTTATAAATCAAATCATAGATTATACGCAGCGGAACAACAATAAAAATTGTTAATATAACCCCACAAGATTTCTAGATTTACTTCTTCGCATACATATATATATATTGAATCAAAGAGATGAATAGAAAATTACCTCAAGTGCTTACTTGCTGCTATCTTTTTGTACGGAAAAAATCCTTGAGATTCCACACTAGGATCTTCCAAAATGTTCTCAACACTCAAAGAACGAGTGTGTGCTCGCTATACAAAATAATAGGTGTGACATCCCAAATTTCCTAATAAGGCTTAGTGCCTGGATTAGGGGGCCGGGAGGAAATAATTGAGTTATTATGTGAATTATATTATAATATAATTATGCTTGTATTTTAAAGATATTAAATATGTGTATGTGGGCCCGTTTCTTATAAGAAGGGTATATTAGCAATTTGACCCGTTTGGGGTATAAATGTGAATATGTGCTAGTGTGATTGAGACCACATTATTATGTGGATATATTTGGGTTACTCGACGAGAGACGGTCCCGATGCGCAAGATAGCGAAAAAGTCACAACGGGGTCTAAATACCCGCTTCTGGGTATTCTAGTAAGTTAGTACATTACCGGGAATTAGTGGGTAATGGGAATTTATTGGTGATTGTGTGAGTATATTGGGAGTAGCGGGAATTATAGGATGCAAATTGTGGATGGCGGGATTTAAAGCAAAGGATAAAATTGCCCTTATGGATATTTGAGGTACAATTTTAGGCAAGGGGTAATTTAGTCATAGCCATTCAGTTTAGGATATAGATGGCTGGGTAATTATCAGAAAGTCTAGGAAATTTCAAGAAAAAAAGAAGGCAGCAGCTCTTTCTTTCTCTCTCTCGTTCTACACTTTCTCTCTTGGGGCTTTGGTGATTTTGATTATCTTGAAGGATCTTGCTTGGAGGGAAGGCTTGAAACCAGGGGATTGCTAGGAGTTATTGCTACTGGAGTCTTATAGCTGAGGTAAGGATTTTGAATTGAGGGATATTATGCTAATTCAGTTGGTATATCTAGAATTATAGAGTTCATGCATGTTTGTTAATTGGGAGATTGGGTTTTGGGATTTTGATGAGTTTAATTTAGTATTTAGTTGGATTTGATTGCTGGTAAGAGGTATATTGTTTTTGGGGACTTAATTGGAAGGTTGGGATGAAATTGGATGAGTTTTGGTTGGGTTCGGTTGCAGAAAATCCCAGAAATTTTTGGGTTCGTGGTGATGAGCCGCGACCCTTTTATGGTGAGTCGCGGCCTGCGAAGGAGATTTTGAGCCAGCAGGGCTCGGATGCAGGGGCGGGCCGCGGCGCGCATTGGTTTCCATAGAGGCCACCTCTGGAATTAGAGGCGGGCCGCGGCTCGGCTGGGAGGGGTCGCGGCTCTTAAGTGGAATTTTGGCTTAAGTGAGATTTTTAGAATGGGAACTTAACCGTTTGAGCTCGGGATCGATCCTACTTCCTTGTTAAGTGGAATTCGATGTCTCGAAGGCTAAGAGTTGGTCTGGAAGTTGTTATTTACGTGTTATTGATGGGAACTTCTTTATCGCGGTTGTGACTAGGTTTTCGCTAAGGGCTTGAATCGGGGATCGTGCTCAGAGGGTTGTTGCTAGTAACCCGCATACGGACCAAAGGTAAGAAAACTGCACCTGTTATGTGAATGCATGATTAGAACTTAGTTAAGGTAATGAACATGATTATAATCATGTTGTGAATGTCTGATTAGATACGCTGTAACGTGCATAATTATGATTATGCTTATGACTGTTGAGTGAATGTGTTATAATGCATGGTATGACTGTTTGATAAGTATGCTAAATGGAACATGAGACTGTTTGTTATGACTGTAAAGCTTAGTTTATAAACTAGGGTATCAATAAGATGATAAATGGGGATCAACTTATTAGCTAAGAATATGATGGGCTCTGGGAGATTCTTAATGGTTGAAAATCCCAAGGCTTCAACTTATAAGTTGGAGGCACGTGGTGGCTTGAATTATAAGTCAAGGGCATAAGGAACTTAGTTTATAAGCTAAGATTGGCATAATGCACGTGGAGTGCAGGCCACCATGGCTGGGCCACCCAGGGAGTGCTACATGCACTTGACTGGCTCGGATGCCAACAACTTGAAAGAAAGTGCGGCGTGCACCTATGTGACTCTATGGTCTCCAATTGGGTTTAATGAATGCACTGGATTCAATTATTACTGTTTGATGGTTGTTTTATTTACTGAACTGTTGATTGAGTTTTCTTGTTGAATCTTCTGGCTCACAGGTGCTTTGTGGTGTAGGTAAAGGTAAAGAGAAGCTCAACCAGCCATGAGTCGGAGGGCATTAGCGGTGGTATGTACATATGCAGTCCGCTCGACCACCACAGCCGAGATGCTCAGGGGGAACTAGGGCTAAACCCAGCTTTTGCCGCTTAGGACGGCTTAATGTGTAACCTGAGTTTTGTAACAGGCTTTTAAACTAATGTTTTTGGGATCCCATGTAAAGAACTGGTTGTTAACTTAATGGAAATGTTTATGAATTGGTCAAAAGTTTTTAATAACCAAACCTTAGTGGCTTAAACACATGTTTAGTCCAAATGACTTGTTAGTAAGCCTAGCACAGGTTTCAAAACACACCTGGTAATGGACCCTAATTAGCAGGGCGTTACAATAGGCAAAATCTATTTATTAGGTGTTCTCAACACATGAGATCTGATAAAATTTGGACCTAAGTTTGTGAAGAACAGTGACCTATGCTTGTATTACTGTTCTATTTTTCTCAGGGAGATTTCACGATATATTTTCTATCATTGAAAAATGTCGCTCTGAAAAACTGATCTCCTATATTTAATATATCCAATATATTAAAAATAAAATATTAGTTATTTAAAACAATTTAAAAATAACTAATCAGTTATCAGATTTTGTTTAAATAATAATATTTTAATCATATTACAATATCTCATTATTTAATTAATATTTAAATAACTAAAATTGTGGAACAAAGAAACTTCTAGAAGCTTCTTGTGTGTGTAGCACAGTGACTCTGCACTGTGCTACACGTATATCACATGCCAAGGAAGGCATGTGATTTTTCCCAATTTTTCTTATTATTTAAATACCAAAAATCTCAAAAATAAATTAATTCAAAATCAATTATATTTTTGTTAAATCAAATAATTAATTAA
Organism: Humulus lupulus; assembly: GCF_963169125.1. NCBI lineage: Eukaryota > Viridiplantae > Streptophyta > Magnoliopsida > Rosales > Cannabaceae > Humulus > Humulus lupulus. The sequence goes on along the minus strand of NC_084797.1, from coordinate 64,332,951 downwards.
TTACACATAATTATACAATAATTATGTTTAGTACATAGAAAAATATTTTACTTATCAAATAAGTCATTTTGCTTATTTTTGTATTTATCTTTATCAGTGTTTGTTTGAGCCGTTTCGGGGACCATGGACCTATAACATTAAGCTCCAATAAATTGAAACTAAATTATTAAACTCTTTAATTATAATAGTTAATTTATTAATTCTGATATTTCTCCACTATAAATTCAGAATTGAACTCTTTATGTTATAGATATATTTTTACAGAAATCTTAGTCTAAGTTGTCCATTAATATAACCATCTTACAATAGTTCAACCCTCTAATTAATTAGTTCATAAATTAGAATGGAATAATTACCATTTTACCTTTCTAATTTACTTCTTATTCCTTAAGTACCATTAATTCACTGGTGAATAATTAATCTATAATCTAATTGTAGATTTGAGCTCAAAATCATTCAGTTCCAGAATAAACCCTTAAGGGGACTAATATTAGGAAATATTAGATTCTGTATTGTTGATACATGTTCCCAGCCATCCATGATATTAAATCTCCAAAACAAAAGTCATTAGCCTCATTCTATGAAGAGACCTTAACGAATGAATCAAAAGATTTAATAAACATGAACAGGAGTTCATGAACACTCAGGATTTAGGTTGATCTATAAATGATCATCAGTTATGATATGAATTACAAGTCTTTATTATTAAATGGTTTTTGGATAAAGAATTTTATTCATATCGTTCCAAGTCATATATAATCATATTATATAAAGCACATTTACCGAGATGTCTTACCACATCAATAATCCATATTTAGATTATTTGTATCAACATGATACTCAGCAAACTGTACTTACAACCCCAATTAAAGAATTCCATAACTTCAATTTATTGTTGTTGACTATTTTTATTCATTCATGTGATCTTAATTCTCTCATACTAATACAAGATCACATCGTCAATAATAAATATGGAATTTTTTTGATATTTAAAAAATTATTCAAACAATAATTTAATAATCTAAATATAACAATAATAGACCATTGTATTTATTTATTCATCGAAATAATAATTGTCTTTTACATGCTTTTAGGACACACTCCTAACAATCTCCCACTTGTACTTAAAGCAAGTAGGACAGTTCTGTCAATCCCATATTACGTACATGACCTTCGAATTGCTTTGCAGGAAGCGTCTTCATAAACGGGTCTATCAGGTTGTGTTCTGATGCGATTTTTATAATGGGCACATCTCCTCTATGTACGATTTATCTGACTAAGTGGTATTTGCGCTTTATATGCTTTCCCCTCTTGTGGCTTCTTGGTTCTTTAGAATTAGCCACTGCTCCACTGCTGTCACAGTAAAGAACAAGTGGTTTCTCCGCTTCTAGAACAACTTCCAGATCAGAGTAGAACTTTTTGAGCCACTCAGCCTCCTTAGCTGCTTCACAAGCTGCTATGTATTCAGCTTTCATGGTTGAATCAGCTATACTGGATTGCTTAATGCTTCTCTAGAAAACTGCTCCACCACCAACAATAAACACTGATCCAGAAGTCGATTTCCAACTATCTCTGTCTGATTGAAAATTAGAATCAGTGTAACCAGTGGGGTTCAGGTCTCCACCTGAATATAATAGCATATAGTTTCTCTAGTATTTCTAAGATACTTGATAATATTCTTCACTGCAATCCAATGACTCAATCCAGGATTGGATTGATACCGGCTGACTATCCCTACTGCATAACAAATGTCAGGTCTTGTCCACAACATGGCGTACATCAGACCACCTACTGCTGAGGCATAGAGGTACTATCTCATGTCTTCCTCTTCCTGAGGTGTTTTGGGACACTGCTCCTTGGAAAGGAATACTCCTGAACGGGTTGGCATATCACTCTTTTTGAAGTTTTGCTTATTAAAGCATTCTAGCACCTTATCAATATAAGTTGCATGAGACAGTGCCTAAGTTTTGTTCTGTCTATCTCTAAGAATCTTAATGCCTAGAACATACTTGGCTTCTCCCAAATCTTACATTTTGAATTGTTCAGCTAACCAGTTCTTTACCCTTGATAATGATGTTACGTCATATCCAACAGTAATATATCATCTATGTAAAGAACGAGGAATACTACTATACCATCTTTGATTTGTTTATAGACACAAGATTCATCAACATTTTGTTCAAAAACCAAATGTTTTACTTGTGTCATCAAATCTAAGATTCCAAGATCTAGAAGCTTGTTTGAGTCCATGAATGGACCTAAGAAGCTTGCAAACCTTTTGCTTTTGACCTTTTAATTTGAACCCTTCTACTTGAGACACGTAAATGGTTTCGTCAAGGTAGCCATTCTGAAAAACTGTTTTGACATCCATTTGCCAGATCTTGTAATCCATGCACGCAGCTATGGACAGGAGTATACGAATGGATTTTAGCATGGCTACAGGAGAAAAGGTTTCTTCATAGTCAACCCCTTCGTTCTGAGTGTAACCTTTCCCTATAAGCCTTGCTTTGAAAGTCTCTACTTTCCCATCCACTCCTCTTTTCTTCTTGAATATCCACTTGCAACCAATGGGTTTGATATTCTGAGGTGGATCTTCAAGAACCCAGACAAAATTAGAATACATCGATTCCATTTCTTGGTTCATGGCTTCTTGCCATTTTTCCTTGTCAGAATCATCCATTGCATCTTTAAATGTCAATGGATCGTCTTTGTTTGTGTCAGACACAAGCATTTGAACTTCGTGTTCATAGCGTGTGGGTTGCTTACTAACCCTCCCACTACGATGAGGTTCTCTACTATTCTGACTAGAACTAGCAGTTTCCTTTTTCCGTTTTTCATTGGTTATTGCTGGTGACTTTGCAACTTCATTCGAGATCATCTCCTCCAGAACAGCCTTTCTCTGAGGTTCGCGGTTATTAACATAGTCATATTCAAGAAAAGTTGCATTTGTCAATACAAATGTTTTATTTTCTTTTGGACTATAGAAAATTCCACCTCTAGTCTCTTTCGAATATCCCACAAACATGCACACTTCAGAGCGTGATTCCAACTTCCTGGTCTTTCCTTTAAGCACGCGTGCAGGACACCCCTAAATTTGAAAATGGTGTAAACTAGGTTTACAACCATTCCATAATTCTATGGGTATCTTTTGTATAGACTTAGATGGAACAACATTCAATATGTCTAGAGCACATTGAATCGCTTAGCCCCAGAATGACAGTGGTAATGATGAGAAACTCATCATTCATCTAACCATATCTAATAACGCTCTATTCTGTCTTACTGAAACACCATTTTACTATTGTGTTTCAGGTGTAGTGAGTTGGGATTGAATGCCCTGCTCACGGAAATGTTCCTTGAATTCACAATCCAAGTACTCTCCTCCTCGATCAGATCTAAGAGCTTTTAGTGATTTACCTAATTGCTTTTCAATCTCTGCTTGAAATTCTTTGAACTTTCTAAAAGTTTCAGATTTTCTTTGCATCAAGTATAGGTAACCATATCTTGAATAATCGTGAATGAAAGTGACAAAATATTCATAACCTTCTCTTGCTTGTACATTAAGTGGACCGCAACATCTGTATGTAGTAGATGAAGTGGTTCTGTGGCTCTTGAACCTTTAGCAGAGAAAGGTCTCTTGGTCATTTTTCCTTCTAGACAGGATTCACAAACAGGGAGAGCCCTGGATAGCCAAGACCACTACACTATGTGTTTATAAAGGTGCAAGACTTGCTAATCAAGTCATTTAGTTTGAAACGTGTTACTGAAACTATAATTGAACTAAGGATAAAAGATTTTGGTCACAAAAGTTGTATTTCATATAATTACACATTTTAGTACATGGGAACCCAAAAGAAATAGCATTTAAATGACGGTTTACAAAATTCCAAGTTATAAGTACAACTACTAGCCACTCTAAGGGCAAAACAGACATTTAGGCTTTTCCTGTCCTGTACTACTCCTCGGCCGTGGCGACCGATCAGCCGACTATGTACATTCAGCCTAAAAGCTCTCCCACTTAGGACTGGTCCACTTTACCCTTGCCTTTACCTGCACCACGTAGCACCCGTGAGCCAAGGTCCAGAAAGAAAACACAATAACAGAGAAAAATCATCAATCAAACAATCATATAATTCATACAGTGTAATCATATACTCAACCGTCCAAAACATCCATATAATCAGGCATTCAGCATACCAAGCTTATCAATTAACATTAACAACCAATTCACATATAATAACCAGGGTCGACGCCCTTAGGTCGCACCCCCTATTTATCCCACTAACTCCAGCCTGCTTAAACCGAGCTCAGTGAATATTAAGTTGTCCTCAGCTACCAGTGGCCGAGCCACGCCTTGTGTGTAAATATTGATTTTGGCACTCTTACACCGTTTTATCACATGTCACATGGCATAATACCATCTATGACATCATACAGATATAGGGAGCTCTTAGTCCCAACATAATCACATAACCAGGTACAGTTTTCTTACCTTCGACTCCATTAGCTTTGATCAATAAAATCGACCCTCAAGCACGATCCCTTCCGAGCCCTAGCGTACACCTAGTCACAGCCATAGATCAGAATCATCACTAAACTTCATTTCCAAAAGCTAGCCTCGGGACCAATCCCGAGCCCGAGGGAAGCCCTAATTCCACCAAACGGGGTAGTGGAATCAAACCCCGAGCCCCCGGGCCAAAACCCTAAGAAATAACCCAAAAATCCTCTTCTAGAGATAGGGTAGCGCTACAGCGCCCTAAAGAGGGCTCTATAGCACTACACACGGAGCCAAAAAGCTCTCTGACCACAAGGCCTTGCGTTGTAGAGCCCAATGACTAGCGCTACAGCGCTAGTCACAGCACAGCCAAACCCCAAAATTTTTCCTTCGATTTTCCTCGAGCCAAACCTCTCCAAAACTCATCCAAACCTCAACCATGCCCCAAAACAAGCCTACCAACATCTATAACTCCCCCCATATGACCCAACCATACGAAACTCTACCACATGCACCCCAAAATAGAGAAACCACCATGATTGATCTTGAAACTCAAAAACTCAACAGAACATCAGAAACTTCAGAACTTTAATGCTAGAATTTCATACCTTAAATGGAGAATTTTGACCTAGGTTATCTTCCACACCTCCTCAGCTTTCAACTCCTCAAATCCTCAGGCTTAACTCCCTAGAATTCCCATCAAAACTCAGCTTAGAAAACCATTTCAACATCAAAACCATAAACTAAAGAAAACCTTGAAACTTACCTCAATTGGGTGAGTAACCTTTGCTAATCCTCAAGCTTAATCAAAGACCCTAACTCCAAGCTCTAGCCCAAGCTCTCCCTGAGTTACAGCTCCAGAAAATCCTCAATAAATGAAGAAGAATAGCCAACTGAGTGAGAGAGAAGGGTTAGCTCCAAGTGTTCTGTTTTTCTTTCCTTCCTTCCTTCTTCTTTTCTTTTCTTTTTTCAACTTCCTTTAGTTTCTAAGCATTCCACTAAGGGTAAAAAGGCTGAGTAATACTTATCCCTTATTAAGCCAAATGACCACATTGCCCTCCCAATAATAACTAAACCTTTAAATCATTCTAAGGGCATTTTGGTCACTGCTCCCAATTCCCGCTAATTCCTCGAGTGTCTTTAATAATTTCCACTTACCTCCTGGCACCTATCTAATTACCAATTATTTTCCTCAATAACAAATAATCTCAAATATATTCTCTAAATTCCCATAAATACCCCCAAACTCACCCCAAGCCGGGTATAAATCTCCGCCGTGACTTTTCTACTAAACTGCTCACTAGGATCGCCTTGAGTCACAAGTTGCAGATATACCCACATAATAATGTGGTCTCAAAAATTTATCACAAATATTTACATTTATTCCCTCAACGGGCCAAAATTACAAATATGCCCTAATAACCTAATCAGGGCCTACATGCATACTAATACACATAGTTATGCATCACATATTTCCAAATAATCATATAAGCATGCTTATCACATAATCATGCATTTTTCATCATTAATTCACATAACTTCCAATTGTGCCCTCCCGGCACACTAATCAAGGCTCTTAAGCCTTATTAGTAATTTTGGGTCGTTACAAAGATCCAATAGATAGTTCTCTTAAGGGACCATCCTTTACAAGCCTATTTATTCTGTCTAGACCAATATGGTCCAATCTCATGTGCCACAGATATGTTTCACTATCAGAATCAGTTTAATAGATCTAGGATTAGTTGTTTTAAATAATTCAGAATTATAAAAAAAATTGTCATTCATTATAAGTATGTAAACTTTGTTTATCCCAAAGCATTTGCATAATAAGTAAATAGATAATTTCTTTAAATAATAACTACTTTATTAATAAAGAAATAAATGTTATGCAAAAATAAAAATAAGTTTCCAAACATTAATAATCAAAATTACTAATAATAAACTAAATTTCTAGACTGTAGTTTTCTCTTGTTTAAAGAAATCTAAAATTTCTAAAACAAAATAAAGAAATTTAAATTGTTCAACTAACAATAAAAATTCTAAATAAAACTACTCTCCAACTTCTCCATCTCTTTACTTGCTATTTTAATCCTCATCGGTCTCTTCCTCCTTTTCAAGGTTCTAATTCTGTAAAAGGAAAAACAAAAGAAAAATAGATTAGTGGCATAAATTTTTGAATCTACTATCCAAAAATTTTGAATCTGATATTCATAGTATTTGAATCTATTATTCAAAGTTGAAAAATATATGTAAATCTTATTTACCTTTTTCGTTTGATATAAATGATGACACTCAGCAAAGACTTCCACTGTCATTGCTCGCCACATCTCATGTGCTGAGTCAAAGTGTATATATTTTTCCTTTGTTTCGTCAGGCATGGTTGAAAGCATGCAATAACGTGCCAAGAGATGAGATTTCATCCAATTTGCATATTTTTCTTCTGCTTCATAGCTAGTAGCCAAAGGTGGTTCTGTTGGAGGTTTTTCACAGACGGTTGACATCATCTTTTTATAAGAAAAAATGGTCAACATGCCTTGAAACCAGTGTTGCATGTTTTCAAGTTCAAAAACCAAGGATTTGAGAAAAGCGTCGGTGTGTAATTCACCAATAGACATTTTTCGCTGGGAATAAATAAATAAATACAAATATTATTATATTTAGAAAAATAAATATCAAAGTTCCGGAAATTAAACTTGATGCATGAGCACAATCAAAACACATAAAATAAAGTTTAATTTCCACGATAAAACTTTCTAACAATTAAAGTGCCGCCTTAGGGTCGGTCTATAATTTAGCACTAATCTACCTATCTGATTTCTTAATCTACTGTTGGTGAAAAACTACGTCAACAGTTTGGTGCTTTCGTTGAGAGGAAATTAGTGCTTCGCAAGTTTCAGTCGACATTCATCATGGTGCTAACTCGATCGATGCATGACAATGACATGGAGCAGCCTGGTGGGCAGGAGGCCCATCATACTGCTATTCCTTCTGAAAGGGGCCGAGACGTTCAACAGCGTCCTAGAAAGCAACTGGTGGGCAGGATGACGCCGGGAGTTCAGCATCACTCTCACCAATTCCTGTTATATTATTTTATAATATAATGTAATATTATATTATATTATAATATAATGTTTTAGATTAAATAAATGTGACAAAGAGTATCACATATTGTAACATATAATAGAGAGTTACAATATTTAGATACATGAGATATATCAAAATAATGTAATATATTTGGTGTTACAAATTTGTAACTTCCAAATATTACCCTTTATTGTGTAAATTTGTTGTTACACAATATTGAGGTGAATTTCATAAAGCCATATGTGAAATGGCTGTTGGAGATATGATTTTAACACCAATAATGTGTTTTGGGAGTTACAAAATCATTTAGGAGGGTTTGGAACTGTTTGAAAAAACAGCACAATTTTAAGTGCTGAAATTGGTTGGTGGCTGCGGCCTGTGGGACAGAGACCAGTGGCCGCGGCCACAGGCCAAAAACTGACCAATTTTTCAGTTTTTTCAATCTTTGTTGAACGGCTCAAAAAACCCAAATAACTCCCAAATATCCTTTTTAATTCCATATTAATCCAATTAAACATTGGTAACAGCCATGGGGGTTGGTGGAATTTGAAATTCAAAGGGTGTCTCTAAACTCTATAAAAAGGAGCCTATAGCTCACTTGTAAGACACAACATTTCTATCCATTAGAGCACTTGGCTAGAAACACCTTGAGGCTTGATAATTCCATAAAGCTTTTTCAATATCTGTGAGAGATCCCTTAGTGCTTGAGTTAGGGGGAAATAAGCTTTTGGACAAAGGTTTCAAACCTTGTTCAAGTTGGTGATCCCCAACACTCTTCACTTTGGTTGTGTGAGTGAGAGTTTATTGTTTTTATTCTTGTTCTTATTTTCTTCCATTTGTTTTTCTACTATTTCGTCTTGTTCTATTTACTTGTACCTTTTGTTTAAGAGTTGTAATTTTTTTATTTCCTTTTGTTCAAACACTTATAGTTTATTTGTATCTTTTGTAATAGAGTTTTATTTTCTATTTCTATCATCTTACATCTCCTTCTCCTTTTATTTGTAATTTTTAGTTATAGAGTTGTAACTCTTTTAAATCAATCATTATTATTTGTAATATATTGCATAGAGTTGTAATTTATTATTATTTCCATTGAGGCAAAATTTATATTTTTTATAACAATTCCTAATCTGGGGTATTTGACTGCCGTCGAGATGGAAAATTCCCATTGAGGAAGCCATCTCGCTAAGGCAAACAGGAAAATCAAGGATTTCTTGGCTCGGTTACCCCCTCTTGCTACCGATATTAATGTAGGAAAGAGGCAAAGTAGGTCTTATATGTCCCACAGGACTTACCGGTCTAAACCTAGTCATTCTGTCAGAACCGCCACTCCAAGCTCTGTGCCTTTAGATCGAACCCACCAGAGTGCTCAGCCCACTAGTCGTCACAGGGGTCATCACCAACATGCCAATCGGTCGATCAGGACTGCGACCCCCAGCTCCGTGCCTTCTTCCCAGATTCCTAGGAGTGCCCACAACAACCCACCAGGGTGGTCTGGGACAAGTTCTTGGAGGCAAAATGCTCCAAAAAATCCTCCTGTGCCACGATCAGATTCCTAGGGACAGAGAACTCAAGACATTGGAGTAAAGCCAAGGTGGGCTAATTTAGTTAGTTCTAATGGAACGAGGATAGCCTCGCCAATAAGGCATCCGCCATCACTAATTAGACATCCTTCACAACCTTGCCCACAACGAGATGCTTCAGCTCGGGGGAACAGTAGGAGAAATCCTCCCACGTAGATAGATACTTACACCCCACGGGCACGTGCTAAGAATCTAGGTCCTCAATCTCAACCGCGGGCCGTAAGTTTTGCAAATGGAAGTTACTGGACGGGGAGCCAGCGTGGAGGCAGGTATGAAACTGACCTGAGGAATCATCTGAGCTCAGCGCAAAGTCCGTGATATAATCACAACCTGACCTGCGCGATCATTTGAACTCACAAAGAAGGTATGTAGCTCAGAACAAGGATGTTAGTTATACTCAACATGAGGGAGGTCCGTCTATCATATGCGACAAAAGGAATGTCCCACCTAACCAAGCTCAGACTTGGAGGGACAATAACCCACCAAATGCGTACATAGGATGGGAGTTGTTGAATAGCCCCCAACTAACCTAGAGACCAGGGACCTAACCCTTGAGGGATTGGCCTTGATGAAGGAACAGATGAAGAGGCTCTTATCTAGAAAGGGGGTGGATGATTGCAACTCAAATGAAGAGATCGAACCTTTTTCTCCAGACATTGTCGTAGCTACATATTCTATTGGCTTTAGGATGCTGAACATGATGACATTTGATGGAAATACAGATCCATCCGATCACCTCGGGATGTTCAACACAATGATGATGGCCCACAATGTCGGCCTCGACCTAAGACGTATCATGTTCCCCGCGGCTCTGGTCGGACCTACCAAAGATTGGTTTAAGCAATACAAGCATTTGATAAGCTTATGGAAGAAATTTTCTTCTAAGTTTAAGAGAGCGTTCCGAGCTTCACAGGAAGCTCGTGTAGAGGCTGACTCATTGGCCAACGTAAAATAGCAACCTAGTGAGTCACTGAACACATACTTGAGCAGATTTTCCAATGTTGCAGCACGAGCTAGGGATGTTGATGATAGCTCCAAGCTCATGGCGATGAGAACAGGAATCCTGGTGGGAGGCGACCGGTGGCAAGAACTTAAAAAAAAAATGAGTTAAAAGCGTAGATGAATTCTTGGCCCGGGCCCATGAGTGGATAAACCTAGAGGAGGCATGATCTGTTGTTGCAGGAACCAACCAGGCCCCTATCCAACCCGTTGGAGCGATGGCAAATGTTGCAGGTATGGCTCATCCTGTTACCCAGAATAACCAAGCGGGAAATAACAAGAGAAAGGGGAATGGTGGTGGTGACTAGAGCGGGACGAAGAAGAACAAGACTGTGGAGAAATTCAAGTCCGTTTATTCCACCTACACCGACCTAACAGACACCCGGGAACATACTTATCTTCCTGGAAAACTCTAATCGCCTCATGTGGAAGAATCAAGAACCTTTAAGGCATCAGACGGCGAAGAGGGACCCTTCAAAGTTTTGTCGATCCCACAATGACATCGGTCATAACACTGATGATTGTCAACAGTTGAAGGATGAGATTGAGAGTCTCATTCAGGCTGTTCCACTAGCCCAGTACGCCCAAAATTGGGTAGTTCCCAATCAACTTGCCGGGCAGAATCCTCAGCCAATTTAGGAAGCCCTGACAGGTCAACCTGGAGCTCAGATGAATCAGGTCGACCCTCCCCTGATAGTAGGAGGAGATATAACTACTATTTCCAGAGGACCTCATTTGGCGGGCATGAGCAACGGGGCCTAAAAGAGGTATATTAATGAGTTGAAAACTCATAACGATGTGGAGTTTTTCCCAGAGCTACGGTTATCGAAATACAGCTGTTGGAAAAACAACCAATCGTTTTCACGAAAGAGGATGCTAGCCACGTTCAATTCCTGCACAATGAGCCACTGGTGGTAACCGTGCAGCTTGCTAACCCAAGGGGTACGGAGGATACTGGTGGATAACGGAAGTTTCGTAAATGTTCTTTTTAGGTCCACTCTAGAAAAGTTGGGATTGTCCGTAACAGATTTGAAGGCGACCTCAATGACTATATACGGGTTTTCGGGTGAAGGAACAGCGGCCATAGGGATGATCGGATTGGTGGTTACATTGGGAGAAGAGTCACGAACTGTCTCTAAAATACTTGAGTTCATGGTAATCGATTGTCCGGACACATATAACACGATTTTGGGATGACCTGCACTGATGGCTTTAGAAGCCATCACTTCGATCTGACACCTGGCAATGAAGTTCCCCACAATCTTGGGAATATGCACATTAAGAGGGGACCACCTCACTGCCAGAGAATGCTACATCATTGCTATGAAGGGAAAATCACAACTTGGGCAGAAGGTGATGATTATAGGTGAAGGAAATGAGGCATCCCAGGAAATGGAAGTTACCCGTAGGACGAAAGAACCTCGAGAAGGAAACGAAGAGGTCGCCCAACGAGATGACATTGATCCACGGGTAGGCGAAGACAGGTCTGAGCTTAAATTAATAGAAGAGCTTGAGGAAATAAACATCTACCCAGAAGAACCATCTAGAGTTATCAAAATTGGAAAAAAATCTTGAAGTCGAAAGGAAGAAGGAGTTGGTCGAGTTTCTAAGGAAGAGCCTGGATGTTTTCACCTGGTTGCACAAGGATATGGTGGGAATTAGTCCGAGTATAATAATGCATACCTTAAACTTGGACAAGAATGTGCCTATAAAGTCCCAAAAACGGAGGCTTTTGGGGACAGTACAATCTGAAGCGTACGAAGAAGAAGTAGCTCACCTATTTAAATATGAATTTATCAGGGAATCAAAATTCCCGATCTGGGTTGCTAACCCCATGTTGGTCTTGAAGCCAAACGGGAAGTGGAGAACTTGTATCGATTCTCCAACCTCAACAAGGCATTTCCCAAGGATTGTCTCCCACTACCAAGAATTGATCAGTTGGTAGATGCCACGGCCGGTCACGAGCTCATGTATTTCATGGACGCATATTCTGGATATAACCAGATCGTGATGAACCCTGCAGACCAAGAGCATACCAGTTTCATGACTGAGCATAATGTATATTGCTACAAAGTTATGCCATTCAGGCTGAAAAATGTCAGAGCTACATACCAACAGTTGGTCAAAAAAATGTTTGCCAACCAGATCAGGGGAAACATGGAGGTGTATGTCGATGATATGCTCATCAAGTCAAAGACTTCCAATAACCATGTATCCAACCAGGAAGAATGTTTTGGCATATTAAAGAAATATGACATGAAGCTGAATCCCCAGAAGTGCACTTTCGGAGTTATGTCAGAAAATTTTCTGGGGTTCATATTCAACACAAGGGAGATAGAGGCGAATCTGGAGAAATCAGATTGTTGTTAGAAATGCATTCGCCCATGTCATGTAAGGAAGTACAAAGCCTAACTAAAAAGGTTGTGGCTCTAAACTGCTTCATTTCAAAATCCACTAACAAGTGTCTACCATTCTACAACTTCCTCAGGGGAAACAAGAAATTTTAATGGACTGAAGAATGCAAACAGGAATTTCGCGACCTAAAAATTCATCTAGCTGAACCCCTCGTACTATCAAAGCCAACGTCTGGAGAGTGTCTATTTCTTTACCTGGTCGTGACTAAAAATGCAATCAATGTCAAATTAGTTCGAGAAGAAAATTGAGCGCAAAACCTCGTATATTATATAAGTAAGAGGCTTCTCGGAGATGAATCACTGTACCCGTTGCTAGAAAAGCTTGCGTTCTGCCTCATTTTGGCTTCAAGGAAGCTCAGGCCGTACTTCCAGCCCCATTCTATTCACGTCTTAACCGACCAACGTTTAAGGCAGGTTTTGCAAAAACCTGAAACGTCGGGGCGACTATTAAAATGGGCCATGGAACTCTGCCAATTTGAAATATTATACATGCCATGAATTGCAATCAAGAGCCGAGCCCTTGCTGATTTTGTAGCCGAGTGCACAGGTTTTTAGGACAAGCTGATACGGGAGCCGATGAAAGAATTATGGAAAATCTTCATTGATGGATCATCTAACAAAAATGGATCGGGAGATGGGATAATCTTAATCTCACCTGAAGGACATCGGTTCCATACAACTCTCAGGTTCGGGTTTGAAGCATCCAACAACGAAGCAGAGTCTGAGGCCTTATTGGCAGGGATAAGGGTGGCGAAAGAGCTGAAGGCAAAAGCCATCCAATGTTATAGTGATTCTCATCTCGTAGTCAATCAGATATTGGGAGAATACCAAGCTCGAGGCATCAAAATGGCAGCCTACCTAGCTAAGGTAAAGGGTGACTTGTCTGAGTTCGAGTTTAGTTCTATTGAGAAGGTACCCCACGAGCAGAATTCCAATGTTGATGCTCTGGCTCGACTTGCTACCACCAAAGAGGCAGATACATTGAATGTAGTTCCAGTGGAGTTCTTGGAAAGCCTTAGTATAACAACAAAAATGGTGGAGGTCGGAATGATTGATGTAAAACTGACCTGGATGACTCCTGTAGTAAAGTACCTCATGATTGGAAGGCTACCTAATGATAGGAAGGACGCAAGAAAGCTGCTATATCAAGCTTTGCGGTATGTTATTGTGGAGGGAATCATATATCGACGAGGGCATTCATTGCCCCTCCTGCGATGTATTCTGCCCGAGGAAGCATAAACTATTTTACAAGAAATACACAAAGGCTTCTACGGAGATCATGCTGGGGGGCAAAACCTAGCTCTAAAGGTACTGAGATAGGGCTGTTTTTGGCCCACTTTAACAAAGGACTCGATCTCATATGTGCAAAAGTGTGACAAGTGACAGCATTTCCCTGTAGATGCCCGAGCTGCTCCAGTCGAGCTAACCATGATCTCATCCCCTTTGCCATTTGCAGCATGGGGAATTGACTTAATTGGTTCCTTGCCAAGAGGAAAAGGAGGAGTTCGTTATGCAGTAGTTGCCATCGATTATTTCACGAAGTGGGTAGAGGCTGAACATTTGGCAACCATCACCTCAAAAAGAGTCCTGGATTTTGTTGTGAAGAATATCATATGTCGATTTGGACTCCCTAAAAAGATCGTATCAAACAACGGAACTCAGTTTAATAGTGATCTCTTCACTGACTTTTGTGAAAGATATGGCATAACCAAGAGTTTATCATCGATAACGTACCCCCAGGCCAATGGGTACGTCGAAGCCGTAAACAAAACCTTGTAAGCAAGCTTGAAGAAAAGACTTGATGAGGCCAACGAATTATGTCTTGAACAGCTCCCACAAGTACTCTGGGCCTACCGGACCTCACATAGAACCTCCACGGGACATACCCCTTTTTCCCTGACCTTTGGAAGCGAGGCTATGCTCCCAATTGAGGCGATGGTGACAACTCACAGACAAAAGAAATTTGATCAAGATCATAACCACGAGCTACTTAATGTGTCCCTCGATCTAATTGAAGAAAAATGAGAGGCATCACAATTATAGTTCGCTCATTATCAATAGAAGATCACTCGTTATTTAAATTCAAAGATTAAGGGACGTAGACTCGGATTAGGCGATCTGGTTCTCTGAAGGGTCTTTTGGCAAATAAAGATCCCAAAGACGGGGTGTTGGGGCCAAATTGGGATGGACCATATCAGATTGTAGAGGTCCTATGCAAAGGAACTTTCAAGCTAGCCCGACTAACTGGGGAAATAGTCCCATGGACTTGGAATGCCCTACACTTGAAAAAGTATTATCAATAGTTTTGTTGTCTTTAATGTTTTCAGAGTTACCATTTATGTAAAGCTTATTTATAAAATCCATTTTGTTTAATAACAGTTGGATTTTTAAATAACCAGTTTTATTGTTTTGTTATCACGAGCTCATTTTGTAAAAGCAACCAAGAACACTTGTCCGCTCTAGTTGCTTGGGGGGTACATTACCGAGGAGAACTCCTAAGAGAGTTCAACTTATTCGGCTAAGGATTAAAAACTTAGAGTTTGGAGAAATTGATTATTCAACGACTTTTTAAAGCTCGAATCTTCAATAGACCTAACGCGGACTAAGTTTGAGAAATCACCAAAACCCTTGATATAACTAGATCCGAGGCCTGATTCCTAACATGTACAATACCATTAAGCTTGTATAAAAAAAAACCCTGGACATAACCAAGTCCGAGGCCCGATTCTTAACAAGTATGGCGCAAATAAGCGAGAAAAATCTTGGATACAACTAAGATATCGATAAAATCTATCTCGATCTAAAAGTGAACCCATAAGATTCCAAATGTACAAGAATCTAAGGATTCATAAAGATGAGAAAATAATGGACTAAGAGAGACACAAATAGATCATAAATTAGATGTGTATTTAAAAAAATTTATCATCTTGAGGAAGAAAAACCTTAACCTAAGCCCGGAGATATTTGTTTTGGTCCCAAGGGACTGTTATAAAAGCTTTAAAAATAATAATAATAAGGGTGAAAATAAAAGTCACTGAGCTCCGTTAGCTCTCTCCAAAGAAGTCACCTCCTCGCCATCCCCCTCAGCAGCTCCAGAAGACTCGCCAATCTCTGATGGCTCTTGTCAGAACCGAATCTTGAACCGAGCAAGATATGAGTCCCACAGCTCGTGTTGCATGAAAGAGAAGTTCCTGTCCTGGTTGAAGACCCAACAACGGTAAAGCATCTCCTCCATTTGAGTCGATGACTCTGCAGCTTCCTCCTTGGCCTTAGCCTCGACCTCGATCAGCTTCTTCTTGAGTTCTTCATTCTTCGACCTGAAGCTGATCCACGCGATGGCTCACCTACATGGCTTGGTCCTGGGAGGCAGATAGGGCAGCTTTCGCAGACCGCTCGCCCTCTTGAGAAGAAGCCAAGGCGTCTTTGGCAGCCTGTTCGCTCTCTTGAGCGGTGTCTAGGGCAGCTCGGAGCTCCTCGTCCTTGGATTTAACTTTAGTTATTCCTCAAAATTGGGCTAGGAAAGACTGCAGAAGAATGAAGCAAGCCAAGAATAGTTTATATAAAAAAAAACTAAAGAAAAAGAAAAGGTTAGGAAAGTGAGAAGGACTCACAGTGAGGTTCATCCCCATGGAAGATTCGAGGACGTCTTCAGGATTGCGCTCTTCTATAGCCCTTAAGTCTCTGGCGTGGGCTTTGTAGGCGTGGTTGACCATGTGGCTTGCCATCTCGTACACAATACCTTGAAAATCCTCAGGGATATTTTCCATGTTGAGTGGCTTGACCAGGATATAGAGAGTAGGAGCCTCGCCTTGGATCACTTGAGGATTTGAGGGACGTATGTGTCGAGGAGGGGGAGAAAGAGCTTGCTGAACTGTGACCATTGTTACCGGAGCTGGAGGAAGTTTCTTTTGTGGCTGCTCTCGGGTGGAACTGGCACCCTTGTCTTTATTCGGAGGCTCAATGGAACCTCGAGTCTTCAGAGTTGTTTTCTTCATCACCCTAGGCCTCTTCACCACGGGACTAGCTCTGGTTTTGCCAGCCTTAAAAGCACCCCTCAAATTCGGGGCTTCTCGCAGCTCCATCTCTTCACCAGAAAAAGGGCGAATAGAGGATTCATTCTAAAGAAGTAATTATTCAAGGTATTATAAACATAAGAGAAAGAGCAAAAACCCTACCCTCCGGGCTAGGGGAGGAATCTACTACAATCAACTCAGGGTTATTGATCGGGCTAGGCACAACCTCTAACTCTTGGATTAACAGAGGTAGGGGAGAATCTAAGATTATGACCTGCTGGGTCCTAAGGGGTGTCCTTCCTCGGGGCTAGACTCGTCTATGTACTGCCTAAATCCAGGGGCATATGCACCCTGACACAGGGAAGGTCAAGACCTACGGTTTTCTCGTACTCCTAAAAAATAGTGGACCTAAAATAAAGAATGTTGTCAACTATGATTGTACCTTTGGGGTAGCTGTGGTCATAGCGTACAACCAAATGGTACATGCACTAGAGGAGAGTTGTGTTTAGGTCTAGGTCAGTGTGGTGATGGCTAACGATCAAGTTAGGGTTGAATCGAACTAGCCTATAACTGGCAGCAGCCCGATCTAACTCTTTATAGAGGTACGGGTTACCTTGGCTATAAGGGTCGATTGCTGCCTCGGACGCAACTTACTCAAGATCGGGGCTTCTGATTATCTTCAGGAGCTCGCCTTTTATGCACCAGCAGTGCCACGTCTTCTTCCTCCTTGATGTCCTCATTTGCTAACAAGGCCTCTTGAGGAGGGGGGAGCTCGGGGATGATAGGAAGAGGAGCTCAGGTCCTCAGAGCTAGCGTCTAGCCCTTGATGATTAGTTTGTAGGCCACCATGGTGGCGTCATTCACAATTTGTCGATAGTCTTTCTCCCTTGGAGGAAGACTCGACAAGGTCTTGTATTGACCCCCAAGGGTCACATACCACTCTGTCCTCGCGAATATAGTTGCACAAAGAACGAACTCAGTCAGAATCCTTAAACAAAAAAAAATTGTGTGTGCATAAGTGATAAAAAGTTCACGTGCTGAATTCAAAAAGATACAAGACTTACGAGGACTATTGAAGTATTGATGGTCGCAGGCCTTGAACCAATTTGACATAAAGAACAAGTCTTTATAGTCATTTGGGTGGCTGGGGGGTCGATGACGGAGGCCAAGATGGGAAAACGAGTGAGGTAGTAGAAATTGTCACCCTGCCCCTTCTGATTGGACTAGCCTTGAGGAAAAAGAAGTACATGATGTCTACTGGAGCGGGGACCTCCCACTCGTGCCTCAGAAACAAATACTTTAACCCCGCCAAAAGCCTATTTGAGTTTGGGGGGAGCACGAATCGAGCCAGTTTGACGTAGTTCAGAAAGTCTATGAAATACTGGTACAATGGGAGAAAGGCACTGACCTTCAAGTGCTCATAATCATCTTGGAGAGGGGCGCAGCTCCACTCTCCCTCCAGCGCAAGTCGAGCAATAAGGCCATCAGCTCCCATCTCTATCCTATGACTCAGTAAGATCTTGTTAACTTTCCCCTGAGTTGTGATTCGGGAGACTATGTGTTCGGCCTCGAAGAATGCGTTGGGGTCGACCAAGATTTCTCTCTCCACCACAGGACCGAAATGAGGGATGGGAGAGTCAGAGGTGACCTACTTGCCTTTATCTATGTTTTGAGCAGAGGAGCTCGCAATGTTCTTCTTTGCGGATGCCATAATTCAGATCGCTTGACGATAAAGCAGCCTATTAGTAAGCAACCTAAGATGACTTCTAGCTATGGTTGTGGAGGTACAGAAGTCCAAAGTTTTAAGTGGTTTACTTTAGGGATTTGAAAAGTTACGTGAGCTAAGTTGTGTCCTAGCCTCAATGTGTGGTCCCACGCGTGGTCCTAAGCCACGAGCTTCGATTTCTTAAAATTCCCTAATACTTCGGGATTCGTGTGACAGATCCGTCAGACCCACTACTTTTCTTTTTAACGAGGTTTAATGCAAAAACACCGCCTAAGGAATCGTAACCTTTAAAATACTTAGGATCAAACCTAAAACTCCTTTGGCTTCTACACCCTAAACATGTATTCAAATTGATTTACCATTAGAATTTTCTTTGAAAAACCCAGAAAGTTTGCCCAGTTTTATGAAAACATTGTTTCTAAATAAGTCTAATATCGTTCATTTAGCCTAAATTGAATCCTATCACCTATTTACAAAGACGTAACCTAAAAGACATTGAGCAAAGGATGTTTTCACAAAAAAAACACTCACTATAAAGCAAAGAGTTGAAAAATTCAAACCAGATGAGGAAATACTTACAGTTGATATGATCAGTTCAGAGAAGTGTCGATACGTCCACAAGGAATTCCTTGAAAGCTTCTGAGAATCAGAAAGGCGATGGAGGGTTTTTGGGAGAAGTTGGAGAAGAAAAAGGGAAACTTTGTCTTTTTTGAAAAGGAAATTTTTTTAATGCAAAGGTGGTGAGGGTTCAAATTTGATCACCCTATTTATACGTAAACTACGAGAATTAATTCAGGTCATTTGATTGGGTTAGCTCGAGATCCAAAGGACAATATTAAATGAACCATACGGCAGCAAAAAGGTGGCAGGACATTTGTCACAGTCCTTGAAACCTGAACAGACACCAATTACAGGAAACCACGTGTCCATTACTCGAGTAGTGGGCAGGCACGATTTTACATGACGGAAGCCTAAAAGCCCCTATTGTGCATGTCTGAAAGTGACAAAATCAAGCACAAGCAGGAGCTTGGGGGCAAATGTTGTACCCTAAAATTAGCACAAGTTCAATTACTCAGCTCGGGTACAGCTGGCAGATGAATATGAGGAAAAATAGCCAAATAGGATATCTGGTTGAAAATGATGTGAGTAGCTCGAGGATCAATCCAGTTCGTACATGATATACATGTTATTATTAGACCTCCTCTCGGGATAACAATTGAGTTTGAGACTTATAATGGCTAGATTCAACTTTGGGCGTTTTGAGCTTACAGCGAGCTAGGGTTCAGATAGCCTTTGAACACGAGCTCGGGTGAGATATTTAGCTCATGGAAACCTGGACATAATGCATATTGAAGGATCCCAAGAGATTCAGAGACTCCTTATATGCTCATTAATGCCCAGGTTGTATTGAATATCCATCATTTATTATTCGAGATAGCAGAAGTATATTCTAATCTATTAATCATATCCCAACATAAATGGGAATAATCTGTATTAAATGTATACCTTATTAATTCACGCGGTTACCTAAACATGTTCAGGTTATTCCCCTATAAATATCAGGAAAAATGGACAGGGAAAGAGATTATCATTTTTTTATTACTAAAACTCTGCGAAAATTGAGAGAGAAAAGCAATAACATTGTCTCGTGGATAGGTGGAATTTAACCACTGAACTACATAAAAGTTGTGGGTGTTCGAGAAGGTTTTTATTATTTTATTACGTTTTCTAATTTAGCACTAATCTACCTATCTGATTTCTTAATCTACTGTTGGCAAAAAATCGCGTCAACACACAACATTGATGTTCCAAACATGGATGCCATCTTTATACCTCGTGGTAGATCACGCCGCAAAGCTCAAGAGACTTCAAATTTTCATCATTATCATGTTGATTTGTATTGTTACGTTATTAAATGGTTGTTTTGATGAGGTAAATACTGAATTACTTCTCTATGCGGCATGTTTGTGTCCTGATGATTCATTTACTACTTTCGATAACCAAAAATTGTTTCAACTTGCTGGGTATTATCCAAAAGATTTTTCTCCAGTAGACCTTTTGGAACTTGATAGTCAACTTGAAACTTATATGATTGATATGCACTTGACTACATAGTTTTCAAAGTTAAAGGGGATTTGTGAGCTTGCAAAAAAGATGGTTGAAATGAAAAAAGATACCGTATATTCTTTACTTTATTGATTATTAACATTGGTATTAATTTTGCCTATTGTTACGGTCTGTGTGGAGATAGCATTTTTTGTAATGCACATGTAAAGACTGATTTGCGAAATCGTATGGGAGATCAGTGAATGAATGACAACTTGGTTGTTTATATCGAGAGAGAGACATTTTTGATAATATTGATAATGAAGTTATTATGCAACACTTTCAAAACATGAAAACTCGACGTGGGAAATTGTAATTATTATTAGTGGGTGTATTAAGTTTATGATATATATTTTGTGTTATTATTATTTTAAGTTTTGGATAATGCTTCTCGTGCGTGAAAATAGATCATTATCAGACTATAGTTCATTTTGTATAAAATATTACTAGTAATGCAATGTTTACTATGTGTATCTTTTCTTACACATGCTTAGATATTTATATATATAGGAGAATTTTTATATAAGGGCTTCACTTTAAGCCCTATCGGTGGGACTCTTCAGTATTCTCGACCTTTGAACAGTTTTTAGCTCAATTTTTTTATAACCATGTATATTGTAGCTATTTAGAGCATCAACATAACTTTTAGAAAATTCTGAATAGTTTACAGTACCGAAAACTAGGTTCAAACATGTTGTTGTACACATGATTAATTTTTTTTTATGTGCGTGGAAAGCAACATGTTTGAACCTAATTTTCGATCCTGTAAACTATTCAGATTTTTCTGTAAATTTGCAGGATGCTCTAAAAAACTACAATATACACAGTCATAAAAAAAAATCGCATCGAAAACTATTCACGGGTCAAGAATACTGAAGAGCTCCACCGGTAGGACTTAAAGTGAAGCCCCTATAGGAGAATTGTCCTATATTTATATATAGGATATGGCTTTGGTGTGGGTGTACGAAAGGGTCGCATATGTGCGGCTGTTATCTTTGGGTTGTGATTAATTCAAAGCATTAAGTGTTATTTTGTACACTGGAGATGCATGTACTATATTTTTTGTTTTAATCTATTTCCAATTATATTAATATATAATTCTTTGTTCTCAGGTGTATTTAGCAAAAAGTCTTAAGATGGGACGAAAAGCACTTCAACACAGCAAAGACGTCGGATAAATCTTCGACCCAATTGCAGAGGTAAGGTGATGCTTTGTTGCCCGACGCTCTGGTTCAGTCTCTCCAAAGCTCCCGGGCCCACCACGAACTCAAGCCGATACCGAGTGATGAGAAGTTCTCCATCAAACCGTGTGGATGGATGCACAATGGTGCTCATCAAAGTGGAAAGACCAAGGGATGGTGGGTGGTGGCTCTCGTCGAACAGAAGTCGGAGTCGTGGTGACTGTAGAGTTGTGCCGTTGGTGGCTTGGTCATTGATGGAGGAGAAAACTGAGTCTCTCGATGGTGCTACGAAATTCACGTCGAAGAAGAGGGAGACTCACGTTTCTGTAAATAATCAACATATATATATATCATATATATATACTATTAGTTACATAACTTAAAATATAAATAACAAACAAAATCTGTCAAGCTACTACTGTTGGTGCCACGCAGAATTGACACTACCTCCACGTTGCTCATGTTCTCTGTGCCACTTATAGAGCATCGCCAAGCGGCCTCATATCCCCCATCTCATCTCCTCTCACATTCAAAACTTAGAAAATGTCTCCCTCCTTTATTATATTTATATTCATATATACATAATCTATTCATTTCGTTTATAATTTTGATTTGATCGTTGAGATTGTGTGAGTTTTGTTTTGTGTATTTACAACACATGTATAAATATATAATCAATCTATATATATGTAAATCAATATACATTCCTATAATAACATTATATTTTATCTTTAAATACAATCAAGCTATATCCATATATATAGGCCAAACCAGTGATATATATATATATATATCTAGATCCAAAGTGTCTTATTTTTTATATGGGGTACCATCGTCTTTGGTCCCCAAAAAAATATTCTATTTTGTAATAAATATCATAAAAAAATCAGAATCCAATATTTCATCAGTTTAATTATTATTTCACTACACGTATACATGGTTAAAAAAAATCTATAACAATAGCAACAAAATTTATTACATATATGTACACTCTAGAATCCAAACCAACATACCAAGATATATATATATATATATGCCTACCAACAAAAAAAAGATTTTGACTCTTATTAGTGAAAAACAGAGGAGCCCATCACTCACTCTCGTGAATTATTTTTAAGTTAGTCACAATGCAAATACACATTCCTTTTTTCAGACCTTTTTATTCTAATAATTATCATTTTTTGGCACGAATTAAGTATTTCTCGTCTCTATACAATTAATAAAACTCAAGCATGCCCAAATTATATATGAATGAAACTTACTTCAAAAGGTTCTCTAGATCTCGATCAATATATATATAATTACATACACATATATAATAATGTATATATACTCATACAAACCCAACCCAAAACCACAAGCCATGCAGTTATACCTCATGCTCAGTACTTTCTAAGAGTTTGAGCACCATTGAGATCTACAAGCAAGCTCGAGGGAAAAGAAAAGAAAAAGACAATAAAAAAAATAATGAGGGCGTGAGACAAGAGAAAAGGTGTATATGTATATATATATGTAACGACCCCAAATTGATTAGTGTGCCGGGAGGGCATTACTGGGTTAAATGTGGTTTGCATGAATTTATTGATTTAAATGCATAATTATATGGTTAATAATGCTTGTGTGATTATATTGGCTTTAATGTGATATGTGTATATGGTAATTGTGAGAACCACATTATTATGTGGGTAGGTTCGCAGAGTACGACTCGAGGCGATCCTAGGGCTAGTTAGCGGGGAAAAGTCACAATAGGGCTTAACAGCTGACTTTAGATAGGTCAAGGGTATTTCAGGTATTGGGAAGTTATTTAGACTATCGAGTTATGAAAATAAATATATGGAGATATATTTGAGGCTAGGAAGTCTAGGCGGGAATGTTGGGGAATCTTACCATTTTGCCCTCGGGGACGTTTCCGACACCCTGAGCCTCGGGATTTACTTAACAGGATAAGGTTAGACTAAAGGAATAGGAAACAGTAGACAGAAATATTAGACCAACTCTTTCTCAGCCCTTCCATCTACTCTCTCTCATTCAAGGAAACACAAAGAGAAAACCACAGAGAATTTAGTGAATCAAGCTAGGAATTTATGAGGATTGAGGTGGGGATTTGGAGGCTTAGCTCAAGAATTAATCAAGAACTAAATCAGGGCTAAGGTAAGCATTTAATTTCCTTTTCTATGGTTGGAAATTCTGGGTTTTGGTTGGGTTTGAGGTAAATATGGTTTTGATGTTTAAAGACAGAATTAAGGAGGAAAGCTTGGGAATTAGCTTGGTTTTGGCTTGGTGAAGTGGTCCAGCAGAAGAGGTAAGTCTCAATTCATGGTTTAGAAGTTTTAATTTAATGACTGGTTTGAGTGTTTATATTTCTTAAGTTTCAGAAATTGAAAAGAGAACTCTAGTGTGTGTGTGGCTGGGTTTTCTGTGGAATCATGTTGTTTAAGTCATGCTAAAAGTGTTGGGATTGTTGGATGTTGAAGTAGGGAGCTTAAGGGTGGTATTGGCTAAGGTTATAAGCCTAGAAATGGTTGGAATTTTGGGTTCGAAGGGAAGGGTTGCAGCTCTGTTCTAGAGCGCTGCAGCCCTAGGATGTAGATGAACCAAGGAACCTCGGCCAGGGGTGAGCGCTGCGGCGCCCATTGCAAGGGCCGCGCCGCGTGTCTTTGCTTAGGGTGGCCCTTGGTTCTGCTTTGAGGCTAGGGTCACGGCTAAGCTTCAAGGGTCGCAGGCCTTAGTTGTGCACTTGAGCTTTTGGGGATTTTAGGCATGGGAATGTGGTCTAGTATGCTCGAGATTGATTTCACCACCGTGCTTGGTGGAATTCGGATTCCCGGAAGTTAGTTTTGTAACTGGAAACCTATATTTGAGTATTAATGGAACCCTATACATTGGTTGTGACTAGGTGATAAAAGCTTAGGCTCGGGAAAGGATCGTACTTGAGGAGTGTTGCTCATAAACAATAACCGTAAAGACTAAAGGTAAGAAAACTGCACCTGGTTGAATATATGTGGCGGGACTAAGGGTTCCCTAATGTGAACGCTTGAAAAGATGGTATTATGCCATGCAAGCTATTTAGTGAACCTATGGCCTAAGGGTGCCAAGGGTTACACTAGCGCACAGGGTGTGGCTCGGCCACTGGTAGCCGAGGACAGCTTAATATGCACTGAGCTCGGTTTAAGCGGGCTGGAGTCAGTGGGATAAACAGAGGGTGCGGCCTAAGTTGTCGGCCCTGATTATTATGTGATATAAATGTTATAAGTGTTTGATTGCATCCATGACTCTAAATATATGCTGATTGACTATTGTGGATTATTTGATGAGAGTTCATGCTTAGTGAGTTTGTTATCTGTTTCTACTGTTTGTGTTGCACATGTTTTCTTGTTGGGCCTTGGCTCACGGGTGCTACGTGGTGCAGGTAAAGGCAAGGGCAAGTTGGATCAGCCTTGATTGGAGAGCTCAGCGGGCAGAATGTACATGACCAGCTGCTCGGCCGCCACGGTTGAGGTTTAGGCAGGGACGCGAGACCCAGAGATTGTCTATTTTTCCTTAGTATGGCTTACCTTTGTTTATATACTTGTGGAAGTCTGTAAATCAACTTTCATCTTTGTTTCTTTTGGGATCCCGTGTATATAACAGTTTAATTATATAAAATGAGTCTTTTAAGACCAAAACCCTTTTAATCCTAGCTCTTACATGTTTAATGACACATTTTCAAATTGATGACTTGATTAGCAAGTCTTGCACCTTTATAAGTACACAGTGTAGCGGTCTTGGCTATCCAGGGCATTACAATATATATATTTAATGTATCAGTAGATGATTTTGAATGCTAAAGTAAAGTTATTTCTTCATTGATTCCATCATGGGAAGTTACTGAAAAATAATTGTATGGTGGAATATTGTTTGTTTGACTTAGATATTCCAAGTAAGCACTTTTTGCTTTTAACAAAACTGTAGGCAAGCTTGAGAATCGTCTACTCCATCACAGTCACAAACCCTTCACCACAGTGGACAGACCACCTCGAAATACAGAAGGAGAATGGCAGCGGTAAACGGAGACGGTGACCCGCCTCTAGCATAGCCTCCGAACAATCATGGGTAATAGCAGATAGATAGAATAGAGTATGATTGACCTGTGTCACAGGAAGACGTCGATGTGAAAAAAGAAAAAAGAAATCTTGATTTCTTGATCTGATGACTATGTGAATGAGTTTAGATGTGTAGAAAAAAAAAAAATATATATATATATATAACAAAATACTTCTAGCTATCAAATGAGATGACCTAGTTAAAATTTTAAAAAATAGAAAACTGGTATGACACGCTTGCTTTTTCTTGGAAAGAGTTATGAGAAAAAATGTAGAATACATGCATCCACACCTTCGCAAATATCCACTTCATACTTTCAACCAATCACAATCTAGGAAAAAGAGTCGCACGGGTGCAGGCGTTTCGTACACCCGCATCACAAAAAAATCCTATAAATATATATAGGACAATAGTTACAATATGTACGGTCATAAAAAAAAATCACGCCGAAAACTATTCACGAGTCGAGAACACTGAGAGCATCACCGGTAAGGTTTAAAGTGAAGCCCCTATAAAAAATTTCACTAGTATGGCTTAAAGTAAAGACCCTATAGGAGAATTTCCATTAAATAACACTTATTTTCAAAAGAAATAATTATATAGTGCCCCTGCAAGTTTCAATCTACTGGGTATGGGTATTTAAGCAAAATAAAGGGTAAAATAGTATGTATCCAAATATATATATATATATAGAATATTTATGCTATGTTTTTTTGATAATAAAATAATTGAAATTTGGATTGGTGCCAACCTATCTGTAATATATTTAACATAAATTGAAAAGAGTAAAATTATATTCTAATTTATAATTTAACTAAATTACTCATATTTACATTTATAAATTTTGACTGCATAAGTTTTTTTTATTACCAGAATTATTATTATTAATTAAAAAAATCTTTGAATGTCAATGATTTTTAATGAACTAATGTCTTACAAAAAAAAAAGTTATTTTAAGATAAATGTAAGAATAAATAGTATTTTTGACCCCCAAACTATGACCACTATATGATCGTGCCCCCTGAATAATTCGCGATGTTAAAAATTCTCCATCAACTATACTCGTTACTGAAATATGAGATTTATGATAGATTTTGTCTTTGGTGGTTAACAGATTGATGAAGTGGCATTTTATCTATTGATGTGGATATGTCATGTGTAGAATAATTAACAATTTTACCCCACGAACTTTGACTACTACCAAATTGTGCACTTTTTATTAAAAATGAATTATAATTTTTTTCTTATAAATATTAATTAAATCCTTAAAAAATTAAAGAATAAATAATACTTTTGACCCCTGAACTATACACATTACTCAAATATGAGACTTCTATTAGATTCCGTCCTAAGTGGCTAACAGATTGATGATGTGAAATTTTGTCTGTTGATGTGGAGTGTCATGTGTAGAATAATTAGCAATTTTACCACCAAACTTTTACCACTACCAAATTGTGCCCTTTTTATTTAAAAAGAATTCTAATTTTTTTTCTTAAAATTATTAATTAAATCCTAAAAAAATAAAAATCTAATTAGTAACAATTTTCTTTACTTTTTCCTTTTATTTTCTTTTACAATATAAAATAAATATATTTTAGAATGAAAATTGAAAATAAATAATAAAACAAAGAAAAAAAATTTAATTAAAGAGAAGGATGAAGGACGAAGAACTTTGTTAACCCTCGAAATGGTCAACGACACAAGTCAGATAAAACGAAAGAAAATAAGATGAAAATCAAGACAAAAAGATAAATAACACAAAAGAGTTATAGTGGTTCGGCCCCAATCAAATGGTAATGACCTACGTCCACTTAGTGTTCTTATTAATGTAGAATTTCAAGAACAGTGATCAATGAACTAGGGTTCACGAGTTTCACCAGATCTCAGACGAATACAATTGTGGTGGATAACGACACTCTTTTTCTCTCTTAGAATTCCGAAGCTCAAAAGTTCAAAAAGCCAAAAGTCCTCTCTCTTGAGCCCTTTCATTCTTATTTATAAGCTTAAGGAGTTCAACATGGGCCAATGGGCCTTAATTACATTTAATGCAGACGTATCTAAATAATAATGGAAATTACAATCAATACGTAATTACAAGATCACATATCTGAAGGAAATAAATGAATATATGCGACCAGGCTGGTCGTCCACAATTATGATGCCTGATAAGCCAATGATCTTCTGGTCAAGAGTCGAGCAGATTATACTCACTTAAAACTGCCATGTGCATCCCATGTGTAGACCAATCCTGCCACGTCATCAGGTTGTCTGTTTTTGGGTAAACATTTTCCCCCCAAGTTTATTTTACTGCTACCAGCATAAAGTAACCTTAACCGAATGACCCTCCGTGTAACCTGTCAAACCTGTCAGTGCCTTTTCGAAAAAGGTAACCAATCATGTCATTGCAGTTTCCCAAAAAGCATTTTTATGACTAACACATTTCCCCACGCTTCGAAAACTCACCCCCCATACTATGGGCGAAGACCCAATCAAATATATACCCCATACTGCGAATGGCCACAGGATTTGCATCTGTTTTAGCTCATTAGGGGCTGCTCGCGGTATCTTGGAGAATCTTTGGCACTTGTCGCACTTTCGAACAAAATCCACAGAGTCTTCATTCATCGTTGGCCAAAAGTATCCTTGCCTTAGGATTTTTTTCGATAAACTCTGCCCCCTGGCATGATCTCCGCAGAAACCTTCATGGACTTCTCGCATTAATTCTTTGGCCTTTTCCCATGAAACACACCTCAGGAGTGGCATTGAGTACCCCTTTCTGTATAAAACTCTGTCGACCAGGATGAACCGAGTCGATTGCCTCTGGAGGGCTCTTGCTTTGTTTCTATCCGTTGGCAATACTCCATGCTCTAAGTACTCAATGAAAGGTGTCATCCATGTATCTGTTGCTTGAATTACCAGGGAGGACTAATCTGCTTGGATGCTCGGTGCGGACAAACATTAAACAGGCACTATATTTAAGGTGTCAGCATCCTTCGCACTTGCTAACTTGGCCAAAGCATCAGCGTTTGAGTTCTAGTCGCGAGGTACTTGCTAGAGAGTATATTTTTTGAATTGTGCCAATAAGTCATTTGCTTTGTTCAAATAAGAAACCATCTTCAAACCCCGGGCTTGATATTCTCCAACGATTTGATTAACCACTAACTCAGAGTCGTTGTAGATTTCAAGTGACTTTATATCCATGTCCTTGGCTAATCTTAATCCTGCGAGCAGAGCTTCGCATTCGGCTTCGTTATTGGACGTTGTGAAGTCGAATTTGATTGCGCAGTGAAATCGATGTCCTTCAGGCGTGACTAAGATCAACCCTGCTCCAGCGTTATGCTCGTTGGAAGAGCCATCTACAAACAACTTCCAGGAAGGAATTTGGCTATGGAGTTCAGGTTCTTCAATCGGCTCGGTATTCTGGAGCCTTGTAAACTTTGCGACAAAATTAGCTAAACCTTGTCGAGTAAGAAATATCAAACTGTCCAAGTTCAACTGCCCATTTCAACAATCTACCGGCGGCTTGTAGTTTCTGCAGGACTTGCTGTAGTGGCTAGTCGGTGAGTACTACGATGAGGTGAGCTTGGAAGTATGGTCGAAGCTTTCTGGAGGCCAAAGTTAAGCAATTATGCTAATTTATCAATGGGTAAACACCGCAACTCTGCTCCTACTAGCCTCTTGCTTATATAGTACACATCTTTTTGCACATGCTCCTCCTCTCTGATTAGGACAGCACTAGCAGCATATTCTATGACTGCCAAATAGATGAACAAAGTTTCCTTCTCGATCGACTTGGACAAAATCGGTGGTTGCGACATATGAGACTTCAGAGCCTGGAAAGCCTGCTCGCACTCTTTCATCCACTCAAATTTCTTATTGCCCCTAAGTAGATTGAAAAATGGAACGCACTTATCCGTTGATTTGGAGATAAATCTACTTAAAGAAGCAATCCTCCCAGTTAAACTTTGAACATCTTTTATTTTTGTTGGCAACTTCATCTAGATTAGGGCCTTGATCTTTTTGGGATTAGCTTCGATGCCTCGTGAGTTCACTATGAATCCCAAAAATTTCCCTGATCCAACTCCGAAGGAACACTTAAGGGGATTCGGCTTCATCTGATATTTGTTTAAGATGTTGAAGCACTATTGCAGGTCCTTGATGTGTTCTTCTGCCTTCTTTGACTTAACCGGCATGTTATCAACATATACCTCCATGTTAACACCTATCAGTTCTTGAAACATGTGATTGCCTAGTCGCTGGTAAGTCGCACCAGTGTTTTTCAAACCGAAGGGCATTAATTTGTAACAGTAAAGCCCTGTATCAGTTCAAAAGCTAGTGTGATCCTCATCAAGTGGGTGCATACTAGTCTGATTGTATCCAGATTATGCATCCATGAATGATAGGATCTCGTGCCCCGAAGTGGCATCGACCAGCTAGTCGATCCTTGGGAGTGGGAAACAATCCTTTGAGCAGGCTTTATTGAGGTCTGTGAAATCCACGCATGTTCTCCATTTGCCATTTGGCTTGGGAACTAGCACGGGATTAGAGACCCATGATGGAT
The DNA here is from genome assembly GCF_963169125.1 of Humulus lupulus. Taxonomy (NCBI): domain Eukaryota; kingdom Viridiplantae; phylum Streptophyta; class Magnoliopsida; order Rosales; family Cannabaceae; genus Humulus; species Humulus lupulus. Next base: position 64,302,706 of record NC_084797.1, on the reverse strand, counting down.
AAAACGCTACCCTGATGAATCCATTCTCCTTTAGCTTCTCGACTTCTTCTTTTAACACTTTTGGTCTATCTTTGTCGAGCAGCCTCCTTTTCTGTTGTACTGGTGGAAAACTTTTATCTATGTTCAAGACATGGCTGATAGCTATCGGATCAATCCCAACCATATCTTTATGCGACCAGGCAAACACCTCCTGGTTCTTCTTAAAAAATTCCACCAGTTTTTGTTTTGTTGTTGTCTCTAAGTTTTTACTGACTTTCACAACCCTGGTCGGATCTATCTCTTCAAGTTGGACCTCCTCGAGGTCCTCGACTGGTCCTACATCTTCCTCAAAATCCCCAAAGCAAGGATCTAAATCTCTATCCTCACTTTGGGCAACACCCTATTTGGTGACCTACTCACCTGATTGGGCTTGTATTTCGTTGGCCAATAACAATCCTTTTTCGTCCCCTTCTCTCAATCCACCCATTTTTGCCTCGGTAATCGAGGAATCATAGCATTCCCGCGCTTCTCCCTGGTTTCCCAACACGCATCATACCCCCTGCATCAGTTGGAACTTCGTGGCTAGGTTCCAGACCAAGGTTACGGCTCGCAGGTCGACTAGAATAGGCCTTCCAATCACAACATTATATGCAGAAGGACAATCAACTACTATAAAATTAGTGGGTAATGTCCTGTTTGCAAGTGCAGTTCCTGCTGTGACTGGAAGCCTGATCGATCCCATTGGCGTGAGCCCTTCGCCAGAAAAATCATAAATGGTTTGGTTGCATGGCTCCAAGTCCTTCATTGACAACTTCATCCTTTCCAGCAAAGACTTGTACATAATGTTTACTGAGATCCTTGCGTCCACTAACACCCGCTTAACCATCATATTGGTGATCTGGACGTCCACGACTAGAGGGTCCGAATGGGGAAACCAGACATGCTGAGCGTCAAGCTCAGAGAAAGTTATTAGTTCTTCATCTGTTCGAGCTTTTTTGGGAGTTCACTCCTCTACATTCAGCATTTCAATGTCCTGGTCATGGCGTAGGGTTCGAGCGTATCACTCCCTTGCCTTCTCACTATCACTTGCTAGGTGTGGGCCGAACAGATGGTCAGCAATGTACCCGCCACGGGAGCTGGCTGTAAAGGGGGCGAGCATTGGCATACAGGTGATTGCTCGTTGCCTCCTTGAGCCTCTCGCTGAGAACCTGTAACGCCCTGGATAGCCAAGACCGCTACACTGTGTACTTATAAAGTGCAAGACTTGCTAATCAAGTCATTAATTTAAAAACGTGTCATTAGCTTCAGTGTTCTAGGGTTAAAAGACATTTTGTCCTCAAAAGATAAATTTTATAAATAATAAACGATTTACAGAAGGGATCCCCAAAAGATCAGTGTTTAAAAGCTGGTTTGCAAAACTCAACAGTTAAAAGTAAACATTAGCCATACTAAGGCAAAATACAAGGTTCTGGTCCTCTTGTCCCTGTATCTCCTCAACCCTGGTGGCTGAGCGGCCTGCCATGTACATTCACCCTGCAGAGCTCTCCAATCAGGGTTGTTCGAGCATACCCTTGCCTTTACCTGCACCACGTAGCACCCGTGAGCCAAGGCCCAGCAAGAAAACATCATTTACAATACAATCAATGATACCAGACAGTTAATTCATCAGGCATGAACTCTTATCAAATAACTCGCAATAGACATTCAGCACATATACTCAGATTCAGGATGCAAACAATCATTTATATCACTCATATCACATAATATCCAGGGCCGACGACTTAGGCCGCACCCTCTGTTTAACCCACTGACTCCGGCCCGCTTAAACCGAGCTCAGTGCATAATAAGCTGTCCTCGGCTACTAGTGGCCGAGCCGCGCCCTGTGCACTAGTGTAACCCATGGCACCCTTAGGCCGCTGGTTCACTAAATAGATTGCATGGCATAATATCATCATTTCAAGCAATTACAATAGGGAGCCCATAGTCCCGTCACATACATTCAACCAGGTGCAGTATTCTTACCTTTAGTCTGTACGGTTATTGATTATGAGCAATGCCCCTTGAGCACGATCTGATCCTGAGCCTAAGCCTTTATCACCTAGTCACAACCAAAGTATAGGGTTTCATTAATACTCGAATATAGGTTTTCGGTTACAAAACTAACTCCCGGGAATCCGAATTTCACCAAGCACGGTGGTGAAATCAATCCCGAGCATACTAGACCACATTCCAATGCCTAAAACCCTCAAAAGTTCATGTGCACAACCAAGGGCTGCGGCCCTTGAAGCTTAGCCGCGGCCCTAGCCTCAAACAGATCCAAAGACTACCCCTGAAAGAGGACACGCGCCGCGGCCCTTGCCTTGGGCGCCGCGGCGCTCACCTTTGGTCGAGCCCCTTGGCTCATCTTCATCCTAGGGCCGCAGCGCTCTAGAACAGAGCTGCGGCCCTCCCTTCGTGCCCAGAAAACCCATCACTTTAAAGCTCAAGACCTCACCTTAAACCATCCCAAAGCTCCCCAACTCATAACCAATTAATCCCAACTCCTTTGGCATGACTTAAACCACATAATTCCACAGAAAACTCAGCCTAACATACACTAATCTCCTCTTTCAAATTTCTAAAACTCAAAAGCTACAACACCTAAACCAGCCATTCAAATCCAAATTAAAACCTTTAAATCATGGATTGAAACTTACCTCTTCTGTTGAACCACTTCACCAAGCCAAAACCTAGCAAAATCACCAAGTTTCCTCCTCAATTCTGCCTTCAAATATAAAGCCACATCCTCCTCAATAACCCAACAAGAAAACCCAGAAGTTCAAATCACAGAAAAGGAAATTAAGTGCTTACCTTAGCCCTGATTTAGTCCTGGATTATTCACTGAGCTAAGCCTCAAGTTTACCCCTAAATTCCTCTGAGTTCCCAGCAATCTACAGCTTCAACTTCTCAAGAATTTTCCCCTGTTTTTCCCCTTGAGTATCTCTTGAATGTTCCTTGAGAGAGAAGACTAAACTGAAGGAAGAAAATAAGGTCGGTTTATCTTTTTCCTAAAGGCTTCCTAGCTTTTGTCCCACTCATTAAGTTAATCCCAAGGCTCGGGGTGTTGGAACCGTCCCCGAGACCAAAACGGTAAAATCCCCCAGTATTCCCACCTAGACATCCTAACCTCAAATATATCTCCATATATTTATTCTCATAACCCGATAGTCCAAATAGCTACCTGTTGACTGTGAATTTAGCCAACGACGTAAGAACGTCAACTATGACAAACCTTCAAGAGAATTATAAACGACAACAGACAGTTTTTATGAATGAAAGTAAATAACACGAGATTTTTATAGTGGTTCAGCCCCGATGATCGGTAATAGCCTAATCCACTTAGAGATTTTATTACTGTATCCACACTCAAGATCAAATGAACCAGAGTCAACTGAGTTTCTTCAGTGCAAATATTCCAGAATACAAAAAGGGTTTCTCTCAAGAACAACACACTTTCTCTCTCTAGAAAACAGATTCACTCTCAATTTTCCAAAAGTCCTTTTACGATCCTCTCAAGTCTATATTTAGAGACCTGGGATTCTCAACTGATATCCCCTTTAGATAGGGATATTCCATTATTTACCTAATATTTATATTACAAAATAAACATTCAAAATATAACTGATCCCTAAATTCAAGTGAGGATTGAGTGATTCCCGGACGCTTGGACCAATTCTCACTGAAGTAGTTTCGGGTAGATTGACGTAGTTTCTCATGCATGTTGATTACTCTTCAAGCTTTACGTAGGTCAAAGGTGGTATGTGCATGGCTCTCCTCGGACCAAAGGTCAGGTACATTTGGCTCTCCTCGGACTAAGGTCGTCCGAGGGTACTTACTTTGCTTCTTACCTCGGGCACATTCAAGGTATACTCCCTCATTGTGTCCGATCGGACACAATGGTTGTCTTCTTTAGCTTAAGGTGGTTCAAACCACCCTATTTGACTCCTTCAATCAAGGTCCGATCGGACCTTGCACTTTTATCCTCGGACCAAGGTGGTCCGAGCCATCTTCTTCCTAGCATCTCCTCGGACCAAAATGGTCCAAAGCACTCCTTCAGGCGTCTTGTGCGATCGGGCACAATGCCCCTCTCCTCGGACCTAAATGGTCCGAGCCTCCTTCGTTCAACCAAGGTCCGATCGGACCTTGATCCTTTCTCTTCGGTCCAAGGTGGTCCGAGCCACCACTTACATCTCCTTGGACCAAAATGGTCCAAGGTACTCCACAAGCACCATGTCCGATCGGACACATCCCTTTTCTTCTCGGACCAACATGGTTCGAGCCTTCTTTTATATATCATCAGCTTGGATCCAAATGACCCAAGGTAGCTCTCCTATGGGTACCCCCGATCGGGCACGACTCCTCTCCTCGGACCAAAACGGTCCGAGCCTCCTTAGTCCAACCAATACTCGATCGGGCATTGGACTTTTCTCCTCGGACCAAGGTGGTCCGAGCCACCATCTACTTCTCCTTGTACCAAAATGGTCCAAGGTACCTCCTATGAGTATGCTCGATCGAACATAGTCCTCTCCTTGGACCAAAATGGTCCAAGGTACCTCATACGCATCATGTCCGATCGGATACCACTTCCTTCTCCTCAGACCAAAATGGTCCGAGGTATACTTTTCCTCCTCACCTCATTCAAGCCCAAGTGCAACTCTTCCACATCATACCCGATCGGCCACTATGTGGCTTTCCCCTTGAGTAAAACTTGAGCCTTGGTCATTCTCTTTGAACTCATTCGAGCCAAGCTTAACAAGAGGTCCCCTAAGCTTAGGTCCGATCGGACCTACTGCTCTTATATCTTGAACCAAAATTCATACCTCCCCTTCAATATCTTGGACTTGGCACCAATTTAATTATATGGGTATTTAAACTGAGGTCTGAGCCAAGCAACCCCCAGTCTAAATACTCTCTTCGATCGGGCGCATTTGGCTTGACTATATGTCCCATTCCTTAACTGATGTATTGGGCCATTAGTAGGCCAGATCATCCTACTAACTAATGCCACGTGTCAATTTCACTGCCACGTCATTCTTTTCAAATTTTTGGGATAACACTACCCGATACCTAAAATACCCCTGACTTGTCCAAAGTCATTTCTTAAGTCCCGTTGTGACTTTTCCCGCTACCTTACCCTAGGATCGTCTCGAGTTGCGCTCTATGAACCTGGCCACATAATAATGTGGTTCTCACATACATCACATAAATATTTCATATTATCACATAATATCATTAATTATCATATAATCATCATCAATCACATATTCACACATTTAAGTCAATGGTATTCACTCTAATCCCATTTATGCCCTCCCGACACACTAATCAAGGCCCTTAAGCCTTATTAGCAGATTTGGGTCATTACAACTATCCCCTCCTAATGAGAATTTCATCCCCAAAATTTACCTGAATAGCTCGGGATACTGATCCTGCATCGCCGACTCTAACTCCCAGGTCGCTTCCTCGATCTTACTATTCCTCCACTTTACTTTCACTAACGGAATCGTCTTATTCTGCAAGACTTTGTCCTTTCGATCCAAAATCTGAACTGGTCGCTCCTCATAGGACAAATCTGTCTGCAATTCTAAGTCCTCGTACTTCAGCACATGCGTCGCATCAGAAACATACTTTCGCAACATAGAGACATGAAACACATTATGAACTCTTGATAGCGACGGTGGCAAGGCCAGCCTATAAGCCATCTGCCCAATCCTCTCTAGGATCTCAAAAGGACCAACAAATCGAGGGCTCAGCTTGCCCTTCACTCCAAACCTCCTCACACCCCTCAATGGTGAAACTCGCAAAAACACGTGGTCCCCAACCTGGAACTCCACGTTCTTACGCTTAGGATCAGCATAGCTTTTCTGCCTACTTTGCGAGGCAAGCATTCTAGCTCGAATCTTCTCGATAGCCTCAGTAGTCTTCCGAACCATATCTGGCCCCAAATACTTTCTCTCACCCATCTCATCCCAGTGAATGGGCGATCTACACTTTCTTCCATATAACATCTCATAAGGAGCCACTCCAATCGTGGACTGATAACTGTTGTTATATGAAAACTCGATCAATGGGAGGTACTTACTCCATGAACCCTCGAAGTCAATCACACATGCCCTAAGCATGTCTTCCAATACCTGAATCATCCTCTCAGACTGTCCATCAGTCTAAGGATGAAAAGTTGTGCTAAACTTCAGCTGAGTCCCTATGGCTCTCTACAGAGCTCCCCAAAACTTGGAGGTAAAGATAGGGTCTCGATCAGATACAATAGACTTTGGAACCCCATGGAGACGAACTATCTCTCTCACATATAGCTCTGCATACTGTTCCACTATATAAGTCGACCTCACTGGTAGAAAATGAGCTGACTTGGTGTATCTGTCCACTATCACCCACACCGAGTCATGAAGTCCAACTGTCCTGGGTAATCCTCCCACGAAATCCATCGTAATATCCTCCCATTTCCACTCTGAGATACCCAAAGGCTGAAGCAATCCTGCTGGCCGCTGATGCTCAGCTTTAACCTACTGACATGTCAAACATCTAGGCACATACTCAACTACATCCTTCTTCATCCCGGGTCACCAATATAATGTCCGTAGATCCTGATACATCTTCGTGGTACCCGGATGAAGTGAGTATGGTGTAGTGTGAGACTCATCCAATATTTCTCGTCTAATCCCCTCATCTGCCGGAACACATATCCGTCCCTGATATTGGAGCAAACCTATCTCTGAAACTGAATAATCCTTAGCTGTTCCCGCTAAAACCTGGTGCCTAGTTTCCTGCAACTGCACATCTGTCAACTGACCCTCCTTAACCCACTCTAACTGACCCTCCTTAACCTGCTGCCTAGTTTCCTGCAACTGCACATCTGTCAACTGACCCTCCTTAACCTGCTCTAACAGGGTCGACTGCAAAGTGATATTGGCTAACTGGCCTACCACCAGTTCTATCCTTGCCCTGACCATCTCATTAGCCAATTCTCTCGAGATCTAGGTGGAACTATACAACTGTCCTGGGCCCCTCCTGCTCAACGCATCTGCCACCACGTTGGCTTTCCCAGGGTGGTAAAGGATATCACAGTCATAATCCTTAACTAACTCCAACCAACTTCTCTGCCTCATATTCAGATCCTTCTGAGTAAAGAAATACTTCAGACTCTTGTGGTCAGTGTATATCTCGCACTTCTCTCCATACAAATAATGACGCCACACCTTTAGTGCGAATACCACTACTGCTAACTCCAAATCGTGAGTCGGATACCTCTGCTCATAATCCTTCAACTGTCGAGATGTATAGGCTATAACTTTCTCATTCTGCATCAGCACGCAGCCTAAACCCATCCTCGATGCATCACAGTAAACCACGAACTTCCTTTCCTCCGAAGGAAGACTCAACACAGGTGCAGAAATAAGCCGTCACTTCAACTCCTGAAAGCTGTTCTCACACTTCTCCGACCAGACAAACTTCTGATTCTTTCTTGTCAATTCTGTCATCGATGAAGAAATCTTGGAGAACCCTTCTACGAACCGCCTGTAATAACCAGCCAACCCAAGGAAACTCCACACCTCCAAGGCATTCCTCGGCCTCGGTCAATCCCTAACTGCTTCTACCTTGGACGGATCCACCTTAATCCCTTCTACCCCAACTATATGTCCAAGGAAGGTCACCTCTGGTAGCCAAAACTCGCACTTATTAAACTTGGCGTATAACTAATGCTCTCTCAACCTCTACAAAACCTGTCGAAGATGCTGCTCATGCTCCGCCTCTGAACTGGAGTATACCAGAATGTCGTCGATGAAGACAATGACGAACTGATCCAAGAAGTCCTTGAACACCCTGTTCATCAGATCCATGAAAGCTGCTGGGGCATTGGTCAGACCAAAAGACATGACAAAAAACTCATAATGCCCATATCGTGTCTGGAAAGCCGTCTTCGGTATATCCTCATCTTTGATCCTCAGCTTGTGATAACCAGATCGAAGATCAATCTTTGAGAACACCGTCTTACCTTGCAACTGATCGAACAAGTCATCAATCCTTGGTAAAGGGTACTTATTCTTAATATTTAACTTGTTCAATTCTCTATAGTCGATGCACATCCTCAAAGTCCCGTCCTTCTTCTTAACAAACAACACTGGAGTGCCCCATGGAGAGTAGCTAGGCCTGATAAACCCCAAATCCAAAAGTTCTTGCAACTGTATCTTCAACTCTTTTAGTTCTGCTAGTGCCATTCTGTATGGTGTCCTTGATACTGGTTCTATCCCCGGTGCCAACTCAATCTCAAACTGAATCTTCCTGCGCGGCAGCAACCCTGGCAGATCCTCAGGGAATACATCTAAAAACTCACACACCAATCTAGTCTCTCCCGGCCCTGCCAGCATAACTCTAGCAGTATCCACTACACTAGCCATAAAACCTATGCATCCCCCCTGCAACAAGTCTCTGGCTCTCAATGTTGAAATCATGGGTACGCGGGGTCCAGACACCGCACCCACAAAGACAAAAGGGTCCTCGCCCTCAGGCTCAAAAGTAACCATCTTTTTCCTGCAATCAATCATAGCCCCATATCTAGCCAACCAATCCATCCCTAAGATCATATCAAAATCCTCCAAATCTAACTCAATCAAATCCACCAAGAGATCCCTACTATCAACCATTACTGGAAGTGCTCTAATCCATCTCCTAGAAACTACCAGTTCCCCTGTAGGCAACAAAGTCCCAAACCCTACGGTCCGATACTCACTAGGTCTACACAATCTATCAATCACTCTACTGGAAATAAAAGAATGTGTAGCACCAGAATCAATCAACACTGTAAAAGGAAAGCCAGCACTAGAAAGCTGACCTGCCACTACTGAGGGACTAGCCTCAGCCTCCGCCTGAGTCAAGGTGAATACTCGAGCTAGAGTCAAGCTATCCACTTTTCCCGCTTCACCTTTCTTCACTACTGGGCAGTCTTTCTTGAGATGCCCTACTGCCCCGCATATAAAGCAAGCCTTGGCCCGACACTCACCCAGATGGCGTCTTCTACACCTCGGGCACTCTGGATAGGTCCGCCATGCCTCACCGCTACCCTGACGGCCACCCTGACCACCCCAACCCCTCCTATCAGGACCAGGAGTGGTCGAAGTGTCAGGGGTCTTCCTCTTGAAGTCACTGGGGCCTCCGCCCCTACCTGTCCCCGAATAAGGGGGCACCACTCTGCAGCCCTCACGCCTCACTGCGCTCTCCTTCCATATCTTGTTCTCCACTTCCTCAGTGGTAAGAGCCTTCTCTACGACCTGGGCATAAGTTGTTCCTCCAGGTATTGTTGTGATCCTAACATCCCGGGCTATCATGGCATTAAGCCCCCTGATAAAACGATCTTGCCTAGCAGCATCAATAGGCACAAGATCTGGTGCAAACTTCACAAGCCTATCAAATTTGAAGGCATACTCAGTAACAGTCATATTGCCCTGCACCAAACTCACAAACTCATTGACCTTTGCTGCTCTGACAGCAACGTTGTAATACTTCTGGCCAAACAAGTCTTTGAAACCTTCCCAAGTCAAAGTGGTAACATCCCTGGTCTGCGATGCCACTTCCCACCAGATACGGGCATCCTCCCTCAACATATAAGTGGCGCAGGCCACCCTATCATGCCCCTCAATCCTAATAAAATCCAAAATTGTAGTAATCATAGTTAGCCACTACTCGGCTTTCAACAAATCCGGTCCACCCTCAAAGATTGGGGGTTGCTGCTTCATGAACCGCTCATATAACGGTTCCCACTTGTTAACAACCTCCCCAGGTTGCACAACCGGTACCACTACAGGTGGTACAATAGGGGCAACACTCCCTGATGGAGCTTGTTGTCGCAGAATACGGATCTGCTCGTCCTCACTCTGTAATCGAGCCTGCATTTCTGCCATTAACTGCTGCCAGTTCTCAGGGACTGGCGGAGGGTTCTGGCCCTGGTCATCATTCCCGTCCCCAGACCTAGTGTCGGCTCGTGTTGACTTTCTTGGACACATAGCTATCCAAGTCAATCTGCAAATAACGACTCGGCAGTTAGACCATGATGACAGGGTAAAAGTTTTTCCAAGATCCACCAGTAAAACACAACCACTCTCAAACAATCATCATATAACCATCCATTCTCATGCACTGGCTGCTAATAAGCACGCCCCCAGTCTCACTACACAATGACTGTAAATCAAGCATTCATTCATGCACTACATACAATTAATCATCCATATACTCATTTACATACCCAGCAATGTTAATAAACATGCCTCAATATTTTCACACAGCAGTCAAGGGTCAGGCCCTATCAGTATCTCATGCTTCCTAATAATCCAATAAATAACAACATTCATAGCTCACTTCAGGCACATAAGCACATATACACATTACCAAACCCTGACCTGAGCTTGTCTCTAGCAGCGAATGTACATGTCCAGCCTGTCTGCAGGAACCCTTAAACCTAGGAAGCTCTGATACCAAGTTGTAACGCCCTGGATAGCCAAGACCGCTACACTGTGTACTTATAAAGTGCAAGACTTGCTAATCAAGTCATTAATTTAAAAACGTGTCATTAGCTTCAGTGTTCTATGGTTAAAAGACATTTTGGCCTCAAAAGATACATTTTATAAATTATAAACAGTTTACAGAAGGGATCCCCAAAAGATCAGGGTTTAAAAGCTGCTTTGCAAAACTCAACAGTTAAAAGTAAACATTAGCCATACTAAGGCAAAATACAAGGTTCTGGTCCTCTTGTCCCTGTATCTCCTCAACCCTGGCGGCTAAGCGGCCTGCCATGTACATTCACCCTGCAGAGCTCTCCAATCAGGGTTGTTCGAGCCTACCCTTGCCTTTACCTGCACCACGTAGCACCCATGAGCCAAGGCCCAGCAAGAAAACATCATTTACAATACAATCAATGATACCAAATAGTTAATTCATCAAGCATGAACTCTTATCAAATAACTCGCAATAGACATTCAGCACAAGGCTCGGTGTGTCGGAACCGTCCCCGAGACCAAAATGGTAAAATCCCCCAGTATTCCCACCTAGACATCCTAACCTCAAATATATCTCCATATATTTATTCTCATAAACCGATAGTCCAAATAGCTACCCGATACCTAAACTACCCCTGACTTGTCCAAAGTCATATCTTAAGTCCCGTTGTGACTTTTCCCGCTACCTGACCTTAGGATCGTCTCGAGTTACGCTCTATGAACCTGGGCACATAATAATGTGGTTCTCACATACATCACATAAATATTTCATATTATCACATAATATCATTAATTATCATATAATCATCATCAATCACATATTCACACATTTAAGTCAATGGTATTCACTCTAATCCCATTTATGCCCTCCCGACACACTAATCAAGGCCCTTAAGCCTTATTAGCAGATTTGGGTCGTTACAGAACCTCCAGTGTCGCGTAAATATCTTCTCAAGTGTCCTTGTTTGATAAGGAACCCAATTTCATCTTTAAGCTAGTTACACTCATTGGTGTCATGACCATAGTCATTGTGAAAATGACAAAACTTTGTTGTATCTCTCTTGGAGATATCTTTCCATATCGGCGTTGGTCACTTGTAAGGGATAGTGGTGTTGGTCACCTAGTACACTTCTGCTCTGCTTTCGACTAGGGCCGTGTAGTTGGTGAACCTTGGCTCGTACCTGTTACTTTTAGGGCGTTTATTCTTAGACGTTGACGGCTCGTGGTTCGCCCTTTTTCCACCATTTTTCCCGTTGTTTTTGCCGTTTCCATTAGGTTTATCCGACCCATTGGCGGCTTTGGCGGGATCTTCTATCGGTCCCTTGTCATCTGCAGGCGCCTTCCCTTCATTAGCAATCGCCTCTTTGAGCTTGATGTACTGTCTGCTCGGTCCAGAAATTCTTGGGTACTCTTCACCCCATTCTTCCTTAAACTGTTCTAGAGAGGTGAGTGGCGTCGTACTCTAGCAGTAAGTGCCATCATTTTCCCATCATCACCAATTGTCTTAGCTCCAGCTGCGGCTCGCATAAAACGCTGGACATATTCCTTCAAAGATTCTCCTTCCTTTTCGCGTATCTCGATGAATTGGTTGGCTTTGGTCGGATGTACTCGACCAGCGTAAAACTGCCCGTAGAATTCTTTCACGAACATTTCCCATGACACTATGCTAGGAGGAGGGAATTTGAAAAACCCACCTGAGCAGTATCAGATAAGGTGCCCAGAAAGATTCTGCAGCGAGCATCATCTGACACCTTCTGGATGTCCATTTGTATCTCGAATTTATTCACATGAGATACTAGGTCTCCAAATCCGTCGAAGTTGGGCAAGACCGACATCTTAAATTTGCTTTGGGGAGGTTACCCGACCCTATTCTGCCTTTGATGCTGGGGATTATCTCAACCAGCACGAGAAGGTGGCTTCTGCTCAGGATCTTGAAATCGAATATCCTGTTGAGCAGCAGGAGGTTGCTCTGTCCTCTGAGGGCTTGCCGGTTGAGGTGGATTGTGGTGATGTTGTGGATGATTTAGATGTGGATCTTGTTGTGGTGGTGCACTTGGTGGCTGATTCGGTTTAGAGGTTGGCACAGGTTGTCCCTAGGCCAACTGAATGGTTGCCTCCAGGGCGATAGTGGTGTCTCTCTGTCAGCGGTCCATGTCGGCCTGCCGCTCATTCAACTCCTGACGTTGCCGGTCAAATTCTCTCTGCTACAACACCATTGTTTCAGCCACATTCTCCTTATTAGCCCGCAGATTGACCAACTCCTCCTACAACACAATCAGTGTTCTCCTCAAGGTCTTAGAATCCATTTCCTCCTCTTCAAACTCCACTTGTGGCTCATCCTCAGCCATTGGTGGAAGAGGCTGGGTTGGTGCGGCACTAGAAGTTTGTTCCGTATTTTCAGGATGTTTTCGCCATTTGATCTTATTGGAAGTCTTGAGTTTTGCTCTTAATGAAAGCACCAAAATGTTGACCCTCGAAATGCTCAACGACACGGAGTCAGATAAAACGATAGAAAATAAGATGAAAATCAAGACGAAAAGATAAATAACACAAAATATTTATAGTGGTTCGACCCCAATCAAATGGTAATGACCTACGTCCACTTAGTGTTCTTATTAATGTAGAATTCCAATAACAGCAATCAATGAACTAGGGTTCACAGGTTTCACCAGATCTCAGACGAATACAATTGTGGTGGATAACGACACTCTTTTTCTCTCTTAGAATTCCGAAGCTCAAAAGTTCAAAAAGCCAAAAGTCCCCTCTCTTGAGCCCTTTCATTCTTATTTATAAGCTCAAGGAGTTCAACATTGGCCAATGGGCCTTAATTACATTTAATACAGACGTATCTAAATAATAATAGAAATTACAATCAATACGTAATTACAAGATCACATATCTAAAGGAAATAAATGAATATATGCGACCAGGCTGGTCACCCACAATTATGATGCCTGATAAGCCAATGATCTTCTGGTCGAGGGTCAAGTAGATTATACTCACTTAAAAGTGCCATGTACATCCCATGTGTAGACCAATACTGCCACATCATCAGGTAGTCCGTTTTTGGGTAAACAAACTTAAACAAATGAAAAAAAAACTTTTCATTTGAAAGAAGGAGGCGGACGAATGAAGAAAAACTTTGTTTTAGGAATTATTTTTAATTTTTATTTTAAGATATATTTATTTTATATTGCAATGAAAAGAAAAAGGAAAAAAATTAATTTGTTATTGTTATCCCCAAAAATTGGAGATCAATGACGTGGCAATAAATGTGACAAGTAGCAGTGCATGGTCAATAAAAGACAGATCAATACTCAATAAATACATTGACTCCTCGGAGTTGTGATAAAGTGACCCGGTAGACTGGTGAAGAGTTTGGACTACTTGAAAGATGTCATAACCAAGCTAAGTGCATCCTAGGAGACCCCAAGGGTGTGGTCTGAGGAGACCCCAAGGGGGTGGTCCTAGGAGAGCTAAGGAGAGTGCATCCTAGGAGATCCCAAGGGTGTGGTCTGAGGAGACCCCAAGGGGGTGGTCCTAGGAGAGCTAAGGAGAGTGCATCCTAGGAGATCCCAAGGATGTGGTCTGAGGAGAGCCTAAGGGACTTTGGTCCGAGGAGAACCAAGAGAGTGGTCCTAGGAGACCCCAAGAGAGTGGTCCTAGGAGACCCCAAGGATGTGGTCCGAGGAGAGACCAAGAATTTGGTCTTTACGCATATGTCCAACCAGTGCATGGTTGTCCAAATAAAGAAATGGCATGCTAGAGGAGAGTGTCATGTTAGAGGAGAGAAGTGCATGTCCAGCACTTGCATGTCCTACCAGCAAGTGTATGTCCGACCAGCATGTGCATGATCAACCAGAGTGGAGGTGAGGTGGATCAACTAGCTAGAGGAGGACTAAGTCAAGATCCCCAGAAACAACTTCAATAAGATACGCGGGAATCTCTCATTCTTCCCACAAATGGGGGGTTTTGTTACATTTTAAATGTTTTTTGTAATTTAAATGTAATAAATATAATAAAATATCCCGATTCTAGGGGATATCAGATGTATGACCCTAAGCCTATAAATAGAGGGCTTATGTGATTAGAGAGGGGTTCTGCTTCTTCTTTCTAGAGAGAGAAAATTTGGGTCTGAGTATTCTAGAGAGAGAAAGTGCTGGTATTTGAAAGGATTCTTGTATTTTTGCAATCTGTACTGAAGAAACTCAGTCGACTCAGTCCATCTGATCTTGAGTATAGATATATAATCACAACTCTAAGTGGATTAGGCTATTACCGACTGATCGGGGCTGAACCACTATAAAAATCTTGTGTGTTATTTACTTTTTTTGTTTAAACCGTCTATGTCGTTTACATTATCTTGAAGGCTTGTTGTATTTGACGTTCTCACGTCGTTGGCTAAAAACATAGTCAACAGTTATTAATTAGATTTTTAATTTTCAAATGTTTGAAAATTTATCTAATTAATTTAAAATATTTAGTATTGTGTTATGTCAAAATGATTTTTTTTTTAATTTTTAAGGATATAACTATTATTTTTAAGAAAAAAAATTAGATTTTCTTTTTAAAAAAATATATTTTCTTAAAATATATATATTTTTAATAAAAATTGCACAATTTGGTAGTGGTCAAAATTCAAAAAGCAAAATTGTTAATTATTTTACACATGACACCACCTCATCAACAGAAAAATGTCACATCATCAATCTGTTAGCCACTTAGGACAAAATCTAACAAAAATCTCATATTTGAGTAGTGTATATAATTCGATGGGAGTTCTTATCCTTACAAATTATTCAGGAAGTATGATCATCTAATAATTATAATTGGGAGAGATAAAAATGTTATTTATTCTAAACCTAAACTATCATAATTCAAGTGCCTAATATAATTGACCTGATGCCTCCCATATGATTATCTCCATATCACACTCAAAGTCTTATATTTGGTGCTGAAACTGAAAATAGGGATACTCTACGCAAAGTTATAATAAGAGATACTTTAATTTAGCAATAAGCATAAATATATATATATATATATATATATCTTTTAACATTGTATTTTAATAAACATTTAGAAAGAAAAAAAAATAGCATATATTGATCAACATTAAAATAATATCTTTCATGATTGTCCCCACAAATCATTCAAGCTTCATATGTTTAATCTACACATTAAGTCAATTTGAGCATGCGTATCCATGGACTTTAAATTTTAAAATAGTAACGAGTTTACTTTATTCCTGCTCTGCTACTACTGGCACTTGGCGCCGATTCAATTGCCTAACTGGAACTCGTCTTTTAATATTCCTTGAATTTTAAGTGGAATTGTGATATCAAATTAGGGCTTAATTTGTAATGTGAAGGGTAGAAAAAAGAACATTGCTATATCCCAACACTATCTTAGGTTGTTAAAATATATAAATTCTAATATAAAATTGCACCTATATTAATATATTATATAATGTGGTGTTGGACACTATTAATATCCTTTCATATTAATCTAGGAAAAAAATGTACAGAATTGACAAGTTGGTAATGAATTTCTTAAGAGGAGTGCTAAGGTGAACTTTCCATTTCAATATCTTAGTCAACATCTATCCCTAAAAGTATATGTTGGTATTTTTTTTCCAATTTTTTTTTCTTATGGGGTGCTTGTTGTAGTTATGACATCCTTCTTACAAATTTTCGAATAATTTGAAATAGTTTTTACAGTCCTAAAAATGCATTTATATTTTTTCGAATACACGAGATAAATTAGAATATCAAGAATGAAAAATGAGAATATCATGAACTTTATTTTTAATACCGTAAAAACTATTTAGAATTTTTTCCAAAATTTACAAAAAATGTCGTAACAACAACTAACATTGCCTTAAAACAAATTAGAAAAAAAAAAACTTGGCCATGTGTTTTTTAGAGTAAAAATTAACTAAGAAAGTTAAATAGGAGTTTATTGATAGAATTCTTCGTTTGTTAATCACGAACAAAATTCGTTTAAAATTTATAATAATAATAGCAAAATATAATATCTTAAGAATAATAATAAAAGCATAAAATCATCAATGAATATTTTATATATTTTTATTCAAAACAGTTCATTTAACCTGCTATGCTTCACGTGCAAAACCACTCTACTTACTTTACATATTAGAAAAATATAAATTTATATTATAAAATATTATGCCACATGAATTGTATATCTTTCCCTCGAAGCTATGGGGCGTGAAAAACGCACTGAGAACAAAATTCCAGTCTAACGCACTTTCTTCAGTGCGTGCCTCACCTCCTTCCCACTTCGCTTTTCAATACTTTTCAGCAATATGTGAAACCAAATATAACAAAGAACAACACATTTTTCTACATTCTCTGCTCTCCCCAATACGTACACACTTTCCCAATATGGCTTTCAACACCAAACCAAAAAAGCCCATCTCTTCCTCTTCCCATTTCAATCTCTGCACCACTCTATTCTTCGTTGTTCTCTTCACTATCCCAGCTCTCTTTCTCCTCCACACTTCCACCACCACCTCCATCTGCACCACCTTCGCCGCCTCTCACCACGCCAAGCCCTGGTCCGGCAGCCTCCTCAACGCGCGGTTCGCTTGGAATCGCCTCCCCTTTAACAAACAAAACACCCCTCCTATAGCTCTTAAAATCGCCGTCTTCTCCCGTAAATGGCCAACGGGCACAGCCCCCGGCGGCATGGAGCGCCACGCTTACACGCTACACACAGCTCTATCTCGTCGCGGCCACCAAGTCCACGTCTTCACCTCCCCACAAGATGGCGGGCACGATTCAAAGACGGGTCCGGTTGGGATAGAGAACCGAATTAATAGTAGTCCTGGTTCATCTCCTTATATCCATTTCCACGAGGGTAATCTTGGCCGATGGCGATACAATAAAGCGTGGGAACAGTTCCTGGAAGAAAACCAGCGCCAACCGTTCGACGTTGTCCACTCGGAGAGTGTAGCTCTTCCCCATTGGTTAGCCAGAAATCTTGACAATCTAGCGGTGTCATGGCACGGCATAGCGCTCGAGAGCTTGCAATCGGATATCGTCCAAGATTTGACACGGCACCCCAACGAGCCAATGTCTCCAGCTTTCAACCGAAGCGTGCAAGGGATCATCCCAAAGGTACTAAACGAAATAAGATTCTTTAAGAACTACGCTCACCATGTTGCTATAAGCGACAGCTGTGGCGAAATGCTAAGAGACATGTACCAAATCCCAATTGAAAGGGTCCACGTTATTCTTAACGGTGTCGATGAAGACGATTTTGCTGTTGATTTGAAATTAGGCCATGAATTAAGATCCAAAATCGGTGTTCCAAAAAATGCTAGCATAGTTTTCGGCATAGCCGGAAGATTGGTTAAGGACAAAGGTCACCCTCTACTATACGAAGCTTTCTCCAGCCTCATGACAAAACACCCAAATGTGTACCTGATTGTGGCTGGTTCAGGACCATGGCAGAGTAGATACAAGGACATGGGAAGTAATGTCATAGTTTTGGGGTCCATGAATCCTTCTGAACTTGGGGCTTTCTATAACGCTATAGACATATTTGTGAACCCGACCCTTAGGCCGCAGGGGCTTGATCTTACGCTGATGGAGTCTATGATGAGTGGTAAACCAGTAATGGCTTCAAGGTTTCCGAGTATAAAAGGGAGTATTGTAGTTGATGATGAGTTTGGGTACATGTTTGCTCCGAATACGGAATCTCTGTTGGAAGCAATGGAAAGGGTCGTTGCAGAAGGTTCACTCAGATTGGCCCAACGAGGGAAGGCGTGCCGTGAATACGCGTCTTCCATGTTCACCGCTAGAAAAATGGCCTCAGCTTATGAAAGGTTGTTTCTTTGCATTAAAAATAATACATTTTGTTCCTACAATTAATAGGTACAGGTCATACAACCATTTTCAAATTATTTTTTATTTAAACAACGAAAAAGGGAAAGGAATAACTTTATGTTTGGGGTCAGTTTTTTTTTTTTATTATTTTAAATTATTTTCTCTACATGTTTATAGATTATTAATTGATTCGTTTGACTCGCCATAAGTGCTTCTCCATGTGAGATTGTCGTTTCTATTTGTATGTAATATATTAATTATCACTAATTATAAGAATGATTCACAATTTTTATGTTTTTTTTAATGGGAAAACTGGAACAAACAAACCACAACAGAAAAAAAAAAAAAAACAGACACCAGTTCAAAAACAAGCAGATTAAGAACATGGCAAAACTGCACAATATGCAGGAAATGCAGCAGAGAGAATGACCCCAGTCCATCTAGCAAATGCTTTCGTTTAAAAGCATATTCTTCCAATTTATGAGCCGTCTACCTTATTAGAATCTCTTGGAGCGAAAAGCAATCCACTGCAACTAATGGGCTGTGATTACCTCTATCGAAATTGATTGAGAAACCAACACAACGCCATTTTCATTTCTAGGCATTGCCCCGAATAACAGCACTATCCACATTCACCTTGATGACACATCTGAACCGGTCTTTTCACAGCAGTAGAAAAAAATGGTGTTTGCCATTTTAAAGTCATCAATGTGTTAGAGAGAATATACAGATGTCCCCTTAATTTTTCACATTTGGTATAACTTTTGGTTAATGTATCGCGGCTTTTGATACTTGATTATTAGGAGCAACAGCCCCTAATACAATTTTATTTATTAAAAATATAATAAATTATTTTAATAATTAAAAAATAATCAATTAAAATTTAAATTATTGAAAACATATATATTCAAAATAAAAATATTATATTAAATATTCAAATTAGTTCATTAAGATAACAAATATCCATATTGTTAATATAATATAACAATAACTAACAATAATATAAATCTAGTCTCCTAAATCAGTTGCCTCGTCTTCTGTATTATCTCGTGTTGTGGTTGCGACGACTACGGCGGCGGCATCAGCCAGGGATATTGGGGAGGTAATATGGACGATCTTGCTCCATACACGTAGGGATACAGCGGTTGCGACAACGGTGGAATCGACCACGGATAAGGTGATGGTGTTGCTCCGTACATGTACGGAGATGCCAAAGGTTGAGACGGTGTTGCCCCGTACATGGAAGGATAGGCTAAAGCTAGAGGTTGAGAAGACGAAGCTCCATAAGTATTATCGTTATGAGGCATATGCGACATCTGAATGTTTGGTGGAAAAAATAAAGGTGGAAGAAATTGAGACAAGAAATTGAATTGGTTAGTCAAATTCTTTAGCTTATTCTCCAAATTTTCTATATGTTCTGATGAACGTTGAGGAGGGGCTTGAGACTCCAATTCTAAAAGGGTAAAAAATATATCCCATCTAGATATGTAGTATACATATAATTTAATCTACACTCTTAAAATTGTTTTGTTTATGTAAAAATTTATGCAACCCTCCCTATGGTTCTCATAAATGCGCATACTAAAATTAAGTCTGCCCACTTACGAGAACATATAAGAAGACACTTATTGAAATCTCTATTAACGAAACAATAAACTGAGTAATAGATCAAATTATAGGTACACAACAAATCCAAACTATCCACGCAGGCACAAACCGTCCTGGATAATTCGGAGAAGCATATTTTAGAGTCTTTACTGACTGAGCCTCTCTGAACGGGTCTAAGGCTTTTCGTGATTAAAACTAATTAAGAAAAAATTATCACTATGTGATAATATATAAAAAATTATATCCTATCTTTGCTGATCAAATTTTATTACCAAAGAAAAGCAACCAAAAGAAATAATTAAGAAAAAAGTATATCTAGGGTTTACATCATCTAACTCAATCCTTTGTTTGTCTCTGTCAAGAATATTTTTGTGTAGATTCATAATTTTTTGGTGGTGTAATCTGTGTTGGGAAACTTTACACATGATCTTTATTTATTTTCATGTAGATCTAATATTAAACAAATTAATATGAGATAACCTAGAACATGTTTTTAAAATTGAATTCAAAGAGAAACAACGACAAGAATACTTACAGTATACGCAATGGAATGAATGAATCATTCCTTTAGTTTCTCTAACCCTTGTATCCTTTTTGTCGTAGAGTATTATCAAGAAACTAAACTGATCTTCTATTTTCTTCACACTCTCCAAAGTATCCTTAGAATCACCTAGGCTAGAGTGGGCAATTCTCAACACATGAGATAGATGCAGAGAGAAGAAGAGAAAATAACAAAGAAGCTTAGAAAATGACTTGTGTTTAGAGAGAATCTAAAACCTATCAGAAAATCTAACTTCTGAACTTATGAACTTGTGTTTTGACTTCTCTCTAAGCACTCCTTTTATAGACTCAATTAGACCATTTAATTTAATTAAAAAATCAATAAAATAATAGCCAATTTGAAGCCCTATGTTGAAATTATTATGGGCTTTAGGCCCGTGAAATTTCTCATTTGATTATAATCCCATTGGACTTAAAATCAAGGCCTGTATTATTTTCTATTGATTTAATTAATTAAATAATTATTTAAATCCTTTATCAAATTAATTATTTATAATTTTAACCTTCATTTAAACTTATTTATTAATTTAGATGCCAATTTTTCTTAATTAATAAATCTGCCCTAAGTTCTCTTTTCTTCTCTAAATTACATAACTCTGTGAAACTATCCAAAATTGACCTGGTCAACTTTGATAATTCTAATTGATAATTAAATCAATTAATTGAGACTATCTAGATGATTTTATCCAAGGTACAATGGGGAACACGGGCCTATGAAATCAAGCCCCAATAAGTTATCATAAATCTAACAAATAAATTTACTAACTTATTAATTCCTCGTGACTCCACTATAGACTCAGAATTGCACTCTTGAATTCATAGAACATTCTATAACAAATATAGATATGCTATTAATTATCCATTGTTACAACCATAATTGTCACTCAATCCTCTATAGACGGTCTACAATGAGATAGGACTAAAATACCGTTTTACCCCTCATTATATTTTATCCTTAAAACACTTAGTTCCTTGTACATGATATTTCAGTAAACTAATATTAATTACTGAAATGAGATCTCTATCATTTAGCACCTTGAACCAAACTAAAAGGAAACCATCGTTTCACTTCTTCATTAGAAGCTATAGATGTTCATATCTATGATTAACACTCTCACTCAATTATACTACCGAGTTCCCAAGATGTAAGTATGGGCTAGTCTGTAGGGTGAGCTGGTAACGAACAAGTCAAAGAACTCAAATAATACAATCAGTTAGAATACTAACCACTCAGAATTGAGATTGAATTGACCTCTGGTCAACTATATGATATGACTGAAATAGATAATAACAGTATGTTTACTTATCTTATCAACTGTCAATATTGGTCCTATCCGATGTAACAAATACATCCGATCTTAGCTACTTTGCTAATGTTTTGGAAAGAACATAACATCACAATGTGTAAGTAGATCATATCGTAGATTGGCAAGTCAATGTAAATCCTGTGCACTGACTAATCTTAGGACTAACTTATTTTGAACATATAATCATATTTTTATATTCCAATGTGATTACGTCACTATAAATATGATTAGCTATATGCTCGAAATTTAATAGAAGTTTATATTAAACAGATAATTATGAAAATAAAATATGTGAGGAAAGTGATTGACCAAGTCAAAAAATGATTTCTATTCTTTTATTAATAATAAATGAGATTACAAAGAAATTGAGTTTTAATTAGGGCATAAAACCCCAACAAACTCCCACTTGCACTAATTGAAACTAATGCCTTAATTATACTAATCTCATTTCCTTGATATGCTTATCAAATGTAGCTTCTGGTAGTGTCTTTGTAAACGGATCCGCACGATTGTCTTCAGATTGAATCTTCATAACCTTCACATCTCCCCTGGCCACATATTCTCGAATAATGTGATACTTCCTTTCTATATGCTTACTTCTCTTGTGACTTCGAGGTTCTTTCGAGTTGTCTATTGCTCCTGTATTGTCAAAAAACAACACAAGAAGTTTATCCATTTCTGAAATAACACCTATATTCGAATAAAACTTTTTTAGCTAGACTATTTTCTTAGCTGCTTCTGATGCGGTTATGTACTCAGCCTCCATGGTGGAATCTGAGATCGCAGACTACTTTATGCTTCTCCAAATCACAGCTCCACCCCCAAGAGTAAACACCAATCCAAAAGTAGACTTCCTGTCATCGACATCAGTATGAAAATCTGAATTGGTGTATCCTACAGGGTTCAGAACACCACCCTTGTAGACTAACATATAAACCCTAGTCCGCCTTAAATACTTCAGGATATTCTTAACTGCTATCCAATGTTCCGGTCCTGGGTTTGAGTGATACCTGCTCACTACTCCCACTGGATAGCAGATATCTGGTCTAGTACACAACATGGCATACATTAGACTTCCAACTGCAGATACGTAAGGAACGTTTCTCATTGCATCTTCCTCTTCAGGAGTCTGGGGAGACTGCTTCTTTGAAAGATGAATTCCATGGCAGGATGGTAGACGCCCTTTCTTGGAAGTTGTCATTGATAAACGTTCAAGCACTTTATCTATATAAACTGCTTGAGATAGAGCTAAAATTGTGCTCTTTCTATCCCTGATGATCTGGATACCTAGAACATAACTTGCTTCATCCAAATCCTTCATCTGGAATTGAGTGCTAAGCCAATTCTTCACATTTGATAATTTCTTAACATTATTTCCAATGAGTAAGATATCATCTACATAAAGAACCAAGAATACCACTATTTGATCTGCCTTCAGTTGGTAAACACAGGGCTCATCAATATTTTGTTCAAAGCCATAGGTTTTGATTATTTCATCAAACCTAAGATTCCAGGAACGAGAAGCTTATTTAAGTCCATAAATGGACCTATTCAGCTTGCAAACTTTTCCTTCTTGTCCAGCTACTTTAAATCCTTATGGCTGATCCATATAAATGACTTCGTCAAACTTTCCATTAAGAAAAGTTGTCTTGACGTCCATTTTCCAGATCTCATAGTCGAGAGCAACTGCTATGGATAGGAGGATGCGAATGGACTTGAGCATGGCTACTAGACTAAAAGTTTCCTCATAGTCCACGCCTTCTCTTTGGGTATAACCCTTTGCCACTAATCGAGCTTTATAAGTCTCGATATTTCCATCAACACCTCGTTCCTTCTCGAAGATTTACTTGCACCCAATGGCCTTAAAGTCACTAGGTGCTTCCACAAGATCCCAAACGAAATTTGAGTACATCATTTCCTGTTTCATGGCTTCGAGCATATTGGTTTCACCATCCAAACCATAGTGAACTGGGTTCCTAGAAACCCTCCCACTACGACGAGGCTCCATGACTTTTTGCTCAGGAACAGTGGTACTTTCTTCATTTAAATTGACTTGCTTTGGTTGGACATGAAGAGTGGAAATTTCATCTTCAACATGCGTTGATGATGATGGAACATTGGTTGGAGTCAATTCTTTAACCATCTCCTCTAAAACTACTTTGCTGCGAGGTTTGAAGTTTTGGACATAGTCATTTTCCAGAAAAGTAGCATTCGTAGAAGTAAACCCTTTCTTTTCTAAATGATTAGAAAAGTCCACCCCCATTACCTTTAGGATAGCCAACAAACATGCAAAATTCAGTTTGCGGTTCTAGCTTTCCCTCCTTTTTCCTCAAGACGTGAGCGGGACACCCCCAGAATCTATAATGGCATAAACTAGGTTTACGGCCATTCCAGCGTTCTAATGGTGTTTTGGGGATTGATTTAGACAACGCGACATTGAGAATGTCATTCGCAGTTTCAATTGGTTGTCCCCAGAATGAAGTTGGTAGAGTTGAGTAACTATGCATGCATATAACCATTTCCAATAAAGTTTTGTTCTAGCGTTCCGCTACACCATTTTGTTGCGGAGTACCTGGGGCAGTAAGTTGTGATAAAATCCCAAGTTCAGTTAAATGATCTTGGAACTGCATATCCAAATATTCTCCACTCCTATCAGATCGCAAGATCTTTAATGTTTTACCTAATTGGTTCTGAGCCATTGCTAGGAATTCCTGAAACTTTGAAAATGTTTCTGATTTCCTATGCATTAGGTAAAGACATGAGTATCTAGAGTAATCGTCAATGAAAGTGACAAAATACTCAAAACCACCCCTGGCTTGTACATTCAAAGGTCCACAAACATCTGAATGAACAAGTCCAAGTCCAAGTCTAAGTGGTTCATTGGCCCTATCACCCTTTGCAGAGAATGGACGCTTGGTCAGTTTGCCTTCTAGACAAGATTCACAGACAGGTAATTCACCTAAGGTGAGTTCTCTCAAAGGCCCATCCTTTGTAAGTCTTCAAATCCTATCATAGCCAAAGTGACCTAGTCTCAAGTGCCATAAATACGTCATATTATCGTTATCGGTCTTTTGACATATATTGGTCCTAGGTTTAGCTAATTTGAATAAATCATTGTTAAGAGCAAGGGGTTCGTTAGGTCGCAGAATATAAAGCTCGTTTTCCAAAAATGCAATACCAATTGTGATCCATTGAAGGAAGTAGATATATTAGAACTTGTGAAAGTCATAACAAACTCTTATAATTGCAACATGGAAATTGAAATTAAATTTCTACTAAAATCCGGAATAAAAAATACATCTTTTAAAATTAAGTATTTATTTCTGAACTTCAGACGAGGTGTTCCTCTAGCTTGGACCTTAACGAACGCTCTGTTCCCAACTCTAAGCTTTAAGCCGCCTTCGTTCACTTCCTCCCACGATTCAAGAAGCTGTAAAGAGTTGCAAACATAGTTGGTAGATCCAGAATCAATAATCCAAACAGATTTATCATTCTCTAAAACACAAGTTTCTAAGATAAATGAACTATAATCATTACCTTTGTTTTTCACTGCTAGAAACTTGGGACAATCTCGTTTCCAATGCCCCTTCTGTTTGCAGTGAAAGCACTTATCTTTACCTTTCTTGTTTTTCTTATTTATCTCCTTAGGCGTCTGTGCATTTGGTTGTGCATTCGTCTTTCCAGCCTTGCAAGCTTGGGGTTGTTTTTTTGTCCACCTTTCCTCTTGTTTCTAGCTTTCGAAGATGAAGCTTGGTTTGCTTTAGCCTTAGCTGGATCAACAGCAGCTATAGTAGTCTATTTTCTCCTCCTTTACTAGGTCCACCCATGATAGGCTCAAAAATCTAAAGCTCGTTCATGAGTTGCGTCAGACCATAGTTGAGTTTATCACGAACGTGCGGACACAGTGCCATTCGAGCATTCACGGTGTCATCATGTATGTGTGGAGACGGTGCCATCACGAGCATTGATGGTGGCATCACGAACGTGCGGACACGATGCTCGTTTTGGGGATTCCTCAATCATGACGAACTCGGAGTTGTCACCAATTAACTCTATGTTGATATTCTACTTCCAATTAATGAAGTTTTCTCCAGTGAGTTTCTCCATCAAAAGTTGAGAAAGGATGGGAGTAGACACATACACTACTTAACTTAAAACTTCCAATTATCAATAAAATAGAAATCAATCACATTTGCTCAATAAAACTTCTATTCACACAAATTTCAAGAAAGAGCACAACATATACCAAAAATATGTAAGATATGAGAAAAAAATACCAAAATATCATATCTCTATTTCTTTAGGTTTTTAACTAATCTATGATATCCTTGTCTCGGTTGGCGAGAGTCAAAAATACCACTAGTTAAATAGAGTTGTAAACTCATTTAATAACGGACACAACTATTAACAACCTACTATTCGATCAAAATAAGAAAACAAAATCTCTTATTTTATGAGCTAGACCCACGGTTTCAATAATCATAGATTTAGTCCTAGTAGTCACCGTAGGGGTGAGTCTAGTAGAATTTGACCTATAATTATCTATCTTTTGAAATATAACCTTGTTAAAATAACTAATGAACATCTTCCGTACGGGGACGAATCAAAGCGCCTCGAGGAGGCACCATTATGTTATTGACTTTGTTAAACCAACGGTGGAGATCGAATATAATTATTAAAATAAGCCCATTATAAAATTTAAAAAAATAGTATTTTTATATTTTTCGAAAATTAATGACTGGTTCTCCAAAAAATTGTAAGATTGGAATTTCTAAAACCAAAGTCCTATAATTTCCTATTCATTCTAATTTCCTATTAATTCTAAAGTGTCACATTGAAACAAATTCAATTAATTTAGAATTAATTTGTTGCTAATCAATATTTAGGTTTAACTAATATAATGAACCTATACAATTAAGTCTAACTCAACTAAATGGGCCTTAACAATTGTGCTTGTATGGAGGAGGGCTGGGTCCAGTATGTCGTTCTCACTACAGAGGCCCCCAATCTTTCACACAAGGTCCAAATGATAGGAATTTAAACCTTCGTTTTATTAATTGTTATTAATTGATTAGACCCACTATAGTCATACAAAGCAAATAAACCTTCACAAGTGGAATCATCCACAAGAGAGGAACTTAAACTTTACATTTTCTAATGGGCCCAAATAAAACCTATCATTTTATGAATATTTTATTTGGAAAAAACCATATATCTAACAACACATATGGGCCACTATATGCAGACAGACATGTTATAATTGGATGGACCTAATCATGTTACTATATGAGTAATTCTATGAATTTATGCAAAAATACCACAATTAATTATCTAGAATTTATGAAAAAATTCAAATTAATTAAATTTTAACAAAAAATAAATCAATTTAAATGAAATTTATCAATAATCAACTTGGTTTAGGTTAATTTGAAAAATATTAATTTAATTTAAATAGGATTTATTAACAATTAACCAAAGTTAATTCAAATCCCATTTAATTTTTTTTTATTAATTGGCTGAAAAAAATGATATTTTTCAAAATTTAACCAATTTTAAATTTTAAAATCAATATCATAACTGTTTTTCAAAAATATCTTGTGTTGTTACAACTATAAGAAAATATTTTAATCATTTTTTATAAAAATAAAATAACAAATTAATAGTTATAATAACCCTAAAATATCTTAAAACAGTTAAACAAATTCAAATATCCATGAAAATATCTAACTAACCAATTTCAAATTTTAAATAATTTAAATATTAAAAACTATAGAATAAATAGATTTAATAAAAATATCAAGAATTTAAAAGAAAATATCTTAAATATCTGATATCTTAATTCTAATATTTTAATATATTAAAATATTTAAAATTAAGTTTTTAGTCTATTTTAAATTTGAATTTCAATCTTTGTAGAAAATATCTAATTATTTAAATCTCAACTAACAAAAATATATTATTTAAAAAATAAATTTTAAATACAAAAACAAATCTGATATTTTTTATTTTTGATTGTAAATAATTTATTTTCATAATTTTAATTTCTTTAATTTAAAAAAAATTTTAAAAAAAAATTGGGATGAAGAGTACCCGTGACAGATACTGTTCACGGTGGCTGCAGCTGGGAGTGCACGCGCGCGCAGGCGTGTGGGGTGCGCACGAGGTGGGCGCGCGCGATCGAGTGACGCCCGAGGCGTCCGCCGAGGGACGTGCCCAGGCATCCGCCGAGGGACGTGCGCGTGTGGCAGCCAGAAGAAAATTTTTCCAAAATTTTTTTTTTGAGAAATTTTTCAAACCCAAACCATTTTCTAATTAATTTTTAACATGTTTTACACAAAATAAAGCATATATAAAAATTAATAGCATAGAATACACTACAAAATAACCTAAAAATTGCTAATATTCACATGAAATCAACATGCTTCATAAAAACATGAAAAACCATCCAATTATTCAAACACATCAAATAATCCAATTTTAAACATGTTCATGCATGAAAATAAAGATTAACTTGGCTCTGAGGCCAGTTGTTGGGAAAACTTTATATAGGATCTTTATTTATTTTCATGTAGATCTAATATTAAACAAATTAATATGAGATAACCTAGAACATGTTTCTAAAATTGAATTCAAAGAGAAAGAACGATAAGAATACTTACAGTATACGTAGCGGAATGAATGAGTCCTTCATTTAGTTTCTCTAACCCTTGTATCTTTTTTGTCGCAGAGTATTATCAAGAAATTGAACCGATCTTCTATTTTCTTCACAGTCTTCCAAAGTATCCTTAGAATCACCTAGACTAGAGTGGGAAATTCTCAACACATGAGATAGATGCAGAGAGAAGAAGAGAAAATAACAAACACTACAAGAAAAAATGCTTTTAATAACACCAAAAATGTGTTATCAAAACATACCATAACACTTTTCTACGTGTTAAGACCGACTATGTTATCGTAGGTCAGGGTACTTTACATAACACTTTATCATTGTTATACATATGTGTTATTATACTATCAACGATAACACACTTGCTGTGTTATTTTAATAAATAGATAAGTGTTTAATTATATTATTTATTGTCTATTATATAACACATTTCAATACTTATAAATTTGTGTTATACTACACTTTAGTATAACACATTTTTTGTGTTATATAATGAAGCATGCATAAGAAAATTCTTTACTTATAAAAAGTGTTATTGTAATAGATATTATAACACATTTTTTGTATTATTTTAATATTTAGATAAGTTTAAATTCTCATTATATATTCATTTATATAACACTAATTTATTCTATTACATTTTAATTTTTTTTATATAATTAAAATTAGCTTTCTAATATATACTGGCATCATCAAATGAACTTGATTTTCAAATAACAAAAAGTAAAAACATTCAACATTGTATTAACAATCCACAAATTAGTTTAAAACATTCAACACTGTCATCAACAGCAAAATGTTCTTTAAGTATTCAAGTAGTCTTAAATATTCAACATATTGAAAAGTTACTACTTTCAGCACAAAATATTCTACAGCTGCCCAACACAAAGCCTTCAAAATTAAGTATCATTTTCTATTTCACTTGTCACATCTGCAAAATAAACAAAGAAATATTTTATTGTTATTATCAAGCATCACAAATTACTTCAAGAAAAATTCTATGGAAATTATGTCCAAGAGAGGACACCACATACAAAATAATGAATTCACAACTACACCAAAGCAAACAAAGAAACCAAACACTAAATTATAAGACATTGGTTCTTTTTTGAGTATGAAAATGTACCTCTTGGAATAACTTTTTTAGAAAGCCATGCAACTGTGGAACCAACTGCTTCTTATATTGTAAGCATCGCATTATTAGGACAAAATAAGTAAGATTCTGGTACAATATCAGCATAAACCCATACTCGCATAAAGTCTGGTCCAAGAGGCTTTCCATGTACAGTTAGCTTTGGATCACTAGAATCCCAACGACCTTCAGCAACAATTACATCTGCTCAGTCAAGCAAGTAGCAAGCATTCTTCGCTTCTGTAAAGTTATGTCTTTTTTCTAGTGCAATACTCTATCAAATTGATTTTAAAGACAATATATTAGTTTTTGTATTTGTTCTTCTAAAATGAATCATTAAAACAACAACAACTTTGATAATTTACCTTAGGGGAATGAATATTGTTTGACTGCGGTACATTGCAAGACTGTCCTTCGCTTGGTGTCACTTTACCACCAACCTAAATATAAAACCAAGATAAGTTTCATTGGAAGAAAAGAAAACTAAGGTTTATAAGTGTAAGATAGAATTACCACCAAGTGTTCTTTAAGTAGATTCATCATTTCAGTCATTTTGAGCTTCATATTCTGTTGCTCTTCTTCTAACTTGGAGATCTTGCTATTACACATATTAACAACAGTTAGCTTCGACCTTGTTATGCCTCTTCCGTGTTCGATTAAACGACCAGATTTTGGGTTACCAAACAATTTTGTCAAGGCATCCTCATCACCGTTGTGTGCAGTTCCAGATTTTGGGTCTTCAAGGAGAATCTCATTCAATGAACCCTGCATATAAATTACTATAACTAATGTATGCATTATAGAAAATAAATATAAAATCACAAAAATTAAATGACTAATACTCACAAAAATATCAAATGCCGTTGGGTTGACAGGTTCACCATTCTTCTTGGTATGGGCTCTCCGAAAAGCATCGATTCTAGATATTTTAACATCCTCATTTTCTTTTTTCTACAAAATACAACAATAGAGATTATAAAATAGAGACTACAATAATGGAAGCAAAAATACAAACAGTATAAAACTTAATTATTACCATATCATCGATTTTTCGAGCATATCCTCTTCGACTTAAGGTGTGTGGAACAACTTTCTTTCTTCTCTCTTGGTATTTGGCCCTTATATCCTATTTAATAAATAAGTAAAAGAGGCATAACAATATTTAATTTAACACCAACAGAGATAAAAAAGACAGCAACATCACTTCTTACATCATATTTCTTACCAAATGTTCTTTACTAATTTTTTGGGCAACAAATGCTCTCCATTCTACATCACTTTTTATGCAATTCGGCTTTAAGGCTAGCCGTTCACTCTCATTTTTTGCATTGATAATATCCTTTACAAGTCTAGATTTCCCAGATCTCCATAGTTCTGCCATCATTTCAAAGCACATCTTTTTTTGCCAATCATCATGTAAGTCATATTGTGCCTACAATAGAATATAGACTAGTATATTATATGTTTAAGTGTAGAGCTGAATATATATAAAAAAAATACAGTCATAAAACTTGTAATTCTACCTGAACAGATGCCCAAAGAACATCTCTCATGAGTGGTGAAACTTTCCTCCAATCTGAAATAGTGTAAGGAACAACCTCTCGCACAAGAGCGCCCACAAAAGAAGAAAATTGCACTGAGTTAGTACCAACTGGTTGCCCTTTTTCATTCCAATTTATTATCCTCAAGTCATTGTTCCTCTTGGTAAGATTTGCCAATAGAGTTTTTCCCCTTGTCTTCTTGGCTAAGTTCATTACATTCGCATCTACATCTTGAGGTATTTCTTCAATCTCAGTTTGATTTGCCTCATCAGTTGTTTTTTGTAATCTAATAGATTTTCTAAGAGGTTGTTCAAGTTCTACCTCAGCCACTTCTTCACATTCTGCAACAGCCACTTCTTCACATTTTGCAACGACCCCTTCTTCAAATTCTGCACCAACCCTTTCCTCATCAGCTATCTCTTCATGTTCCTCCCTTACCCCTTTTTCACAAACACTATCAACTACCTTATCTACTTCATAATGAAGAGATCTTCTAGTTTTTGAACTTCCAAGTGACATCTCCATGTCTTCCACATCATCATTTGGATCTGACTCTGTATTATAGACCATACGACGAGTTGCTGCTCTAGTACTAAGAGTTAGTGGTGAGTCAATTACAACTCTAACAGATGTAGAAAACCTACGAAGAGAACTCTTTTTCTTTAAAACAGGGCTTCCAAGTAACATATCGTCCCAATCAGCTTGAGTCTTCAATGATGCTTTTCACTTTTTGGCCACAAAATTGCATAAAGCACCTAGACGAAGGTGTTTTTTTTGGAGATCTTCATAATGTACTCATTTTCAAGTTGAAATTGCTGCAATATAAAAAGAAAGATAACATAAGAATATAAATCAGAAATACAGATCACCAAAGAGTAATAAACATACACCAAAACCATAAAACCAGAATTGTTTCATTCAAAGTAAAATAAAATCATAACGTACACCATAGAGAGTAATAAAACCAGATTTGTTTCATTAAAAAAAAGAGTAATAATACACCAAAATTACATACAAAAAGTGTAAGCAGATTTGTTTCATTCAAAGTACATAAGAAACAACATAAAACTCAATTTTCTTCATTGGATTCAAGTCCAAAACACCCTCTATTTGAATCCTTTAAAGCTATATACCAATTACTTGACTCATTCTCCCTTGCATAAAAAGCTTTTTTCACTTGTGAAGCTAATACAAATGGATCCCTAATGGATTGAGCTTGTCCTATATTAAAATTTACAAGTGTATAGAACTCCGACTTCTTAACACCCATTTGAATATTCGCCCAATCGCACCAAAACAATGGCACCTTAAAAGTACGATAATCAAGCATAATTATATCCTTGATAACACAAAAATACTCTTCTTTATCATTCAATTGCCCACTATCATGTGCTTCCAAGTATACACCGCTATTTTGAGTTGTTTTTTCAGCTCTTTTTTTTATGGAATCGAATTCCATTAATCATGTACCCTTTATAGGAAGTGACACCGCGACTTGGACCTTCAGCCAATTGAGCTAACATGTCATCTACTTTGTTCAAGTTAGAAATCTGAAAATAAAAATATTTTTGTAAGAAATTTGTACACTAAAACAAAATTTAAACTTTTATCTTGGCAATAGAATACAACCTTTTCATAAAACCATAATGGGAACCCTTCAGAATGTCGATTCCACAACAAAGTTTGATTGTTATTCAGATTTCAGTGTCTTTCTTTCAGCTCATCCATATGGACATTGAGAAATGGTTCTACAATATCTGAGTTAAACAACACATACCAATGCGCTACTGCCAAGATCAATCGGTCAAGCTCAAAGCACTCTGCTGCTGATAGTGGATTTTCTTCTAGTAATGTACTATCTTGATTATGATTTTTCTTTAAAAAGGTTTCACAAAAGCGTACACATTCAACAGTAAGATAGCGATTTGCAATACATACTTCTGGCCGTGCATAATTTGCTACAAATCCTTTCAATACTTTCTTATATCTCTCAAAATGATACATCCATCGAAATTGCACTGGACCACAAAGTCTAACTTCTCGTGCTAAATGAACAACCAAGTGAATCATTGGATCAAAGAAAGAAGGAGGGAAATATTCTTCTAGTTTATAAAGATTTTCAAAGGCTTCTACTTCCAATTTCATAATTTCCTCCTTATCAACCACACACTGACACAATCCATGGAAAAACTTAGAGAGCCGAAGAATTGTCTCTCTACAACCTTCTTCAATTAAACCCTTTATAGCAATAGCCAATAGTTGTTGCATAATCACGTGACAATCATGAGACTTAAGTCCTGTCAGCTTCTGTTTCTTCACATCTACACAGTTTCTAATGTTAGAGCTATATCCATAAGGCAATTTCAAGTCAAATAGCCTCTCACAAAGCAACTTCTTATCAGATTTTGATAGAGTGTAAGCTGTAGCAGAAAGATGAGTAACACCATTTTCTTCATATGGATGAAGATAAGGCATAATGCCCATCTATATCAAATCTAATCTCGAGTTGTAGTGATCTTTAGATTTTCCTTTCCAATCGAGCAATGTGTTAAGTATGCTTTCACAAACATTCTTTTCAACATGCATAACATCAAGGTTATGACGAACAACTAATATTTCCCAATAAGGCGGCCTAAAAAAAATAGACTGCTTCTTCCAGATTTGTTCTGTGTCTATATCACGACTCCTCTTTTTTCCCTTTCCAAAGTCATTAGTCACTTTGCTTAACTGCTCAGCTACTTCAACACCTGTCAATATAATTGGACATTGTGGTGCTCTTTCCCTTGCCCTAGCTGTTGTATATTTCTTCTTTCTATAACGGTGTTCTTGTTGTAGAAATCGAATATGATTGCAAAAGGACATCTTTTTGTTATGCTTCAACCAAAAAACATTTGAGTTCTCGCCACAAACAGGACAATCATACTTCCCTTTAGTCGCACATCTAGCTAAGTTTCCATAAGCTGGAAAATCATTTATGGTCCATAGCAACATGGCCCTTAAATTAAAAAACTTCTTTGTAGAAATATCATATATATAAACACCATTCCATAATTCTAGTAACTCATCTATTAAGGGCTCTAAGTAAACATCTATGTCATTCCCGGGTTGTTTAGGTCCAGGAATCAACATAGATAGAAAGGTAAATTCATCCTTCATGCACAACGCAGGTGGCAGATTAAATAAAACGAGCATTATAGGCCAACAACTATACGTAGAACTCATATTTTTGTAAGGATTGATCCCATCAGTAGCAAGTCCTAATCAAAGGTTGTTAGGTTCAAGTTGAAAATCTGGCCATCTCTCATAAACTGCATCCCAAGCCTCTGAATCTACCAGGTGCCGCATTTTCCCATCTGTTCTTTTATTGGTTGAATGCCATTTTAAGCTTAAAGCCGTCTCTTCTTTTCTAAACATCCTTTGAAACCTTGGTATAATAGGAAAATATCTCAACAATTTTGCAGGCTGCCCTTATAGAATCTCTTTTGTCTGTTCATTTTGCTTCCATCTTGGATATTAACTAGTGGGACATACTTGGGCATTAGCATTCTCTTTTGTATACAAACAACAATCGTTGACACAAGCATGGATATGCTTTTAGCTCAGATCAAACATCTTTAGAAACATTTTAACTACATACATTGATGTCAGTAGGAGATTATCTTTCGGCAACATTTCTTTGATCATCTCCAACATCTCACTAAAGCCAACATTTGAGATTCCATGCTTTGTTTTTAGATTATACAGCCCAACGATAGACGAAATTTTTGTATACTTTGAACAACCTTCATACAATGGAGATTCAGCATCTGCTAATAGACTATGAAAATCAGCATCATTGTTATCATCACCAAAATCATTGGTGTTACTTGAAAATACTCCCGCTGCCCGAAATAAATCATATTCAAAACTTGTGTTTGTCATGCTGCTTTGAACTAGATATTCCCCATGATGAAACCATGTTTTGTAAGATTGGTCCATGCCCCACAAAACTAAGTGTTCGACAACTTCGTCTGAAAGTTGATGTCTTAGATTGTGACATTTGTTGCATGGACAAAGAATCTTGGCTGGAAATTCGAGATTTGTCATGGCTGTCTTAACAAACTCCCTAGCTTTTTGCTCATATTCCACCGCTGCTCTACAATTTTAGAGCATACTTCAATAATCAAGCACTGAAACTTAAACTTATACCCAAAATAAAATATATGATTTTGTTTACTAACTTGTTAAGATGGATCCAACTTTTATCCATCTCCATTATTATAAATGTCACCCAACTGCCTTTTCATTTACTACGAAATTTAGAAGTAGATTGTAGTTAGATTTCATCCATGCTATTGAACTACTATTACTACAATACTCTACTACGTTAATTCATATTGAGGGATTGGTTTGGTTTCTCTTTGACAAGGACTTAATCTATCTTTAAAGTTGGAAACTACTATTACAGTGAACACAGAAAAATAAACAAACAAGAACATGTATTTTCAATTATTGACTGTTCTTCGACATTAAGTAACCTACATATATAAAATCGATTGGAAATGAAAGCTACCTTAATAAGCATATAGACAAACAACACACATGTTTTCTTCCTTATCTCGCCACAACACACAAATTTCTCAGATCCTACTTCACTAAGACACACAAGTTCTCAACCTTCCGTTATCACCACAGCACACAATAATAATCTCAGAACCTACTTCACTATGGATGAATATTTAAGATATTCAAACTCCTCTAATATTTCAATAATATAAAACCAAGGTAAAAGAAATACCTCTTGCAAACAAAAATAAGAGTCTCCCGTAAAAAATTACTTGCACACCAAGTATCTTGCCTCTTCTTTTGATGGTAGCCAACTAGAAAAGTTTCAACTAAAGAGAAAAAAAAACTCAGCATTAAATAAAATTAATAAATAAAATTAAATAGGCAAGGAAAATATATAGCAAAAATTTATTAGAATAACATTAGATATAGAAACGAAATAGAGATTGAGTTAAATCTTCTTATTTGGCTAAAATGAAATTATAAAGAAAAAGACAGTGATGTAAAACTTTTTTTTTTTTTTGATGAAAAGAGAATATATTGAACCACAACAACCAATTACAACTCAAGCTCAAAAATATCACCCTCAAACAGTGACATTACAATAGGACTAACTTCTCAATAAAAGCTAAATCTTTACTCTTCATTTTAGTCCTAGGAAGTCTAACAATTTTTGCTCTATGAGTGTTGATAGAATTGATCAGTGATGTAAAACTTTTAATGACATGAAAAAGAATAAATTTTGAATTTATTTGAGCATAAAACAAATTGGAAATGAATTTTTCCATACAAATCATAGAAGGAAGAGAGTAAATAAACACTAACAATAATGCCCAATAATAGATCCCAACATCAAAAAATAAGTAAAAAAAAGAAATCAGAAATTAAGAAGGAAAACTAATGACTAGAACTTATAAAATAGATTTTTTCAAGGAAATCATTTGAACATGTAAAAAGCCAAATTAGCTAAAATCTCACTATAACGCCCTGGTTACCCCAGAACAGTTACGGTGAACGGTGGACCAGAAATTTGACCCGCTACCCGAGTCCTTTGGTAAAAAACGTGCTCTAGGTGTAATTAACAGGTTAAGGTAGAAAACTAATAAAAGGGAATGGATATTTTCATTACAAACTGCTCTGCAAAGCTAATCAAAACATTTACAAGTTGTTCTCAGTACAAAATGGTCATTACTGTTTCAAATTTACAATCTCGCCGACCTAAGCGGCAAAAATAGGGCAAACCCCCTAGTTCCTCTGAGAACGCCTTGGCCGTGGTGGTCAAGCGGCCGCATATGTACACATCACCACCTAAGCTCTCCACTCAAGGCTGGGTGAGCTTTTCTTTCCCTTTACCTGCACCACATAGCACCCATGAGCCAAGGCCCAGCAAGAAAAGCATATTAAAACATGATATAATATCAACAATGATCGTAATAACCATTCAGGACCAACAGTCCAAACAAATAGGTGACAGTCGCAAAAGTCACTAATATGGGGATAGTACCCTTTAGCCATGTGACGATAGGATCACCAGGCTTAACTGATATGAGAACCTTTCATAAGTTTGAATAGGATAGGTGTATGGTGAATAGTCACCAACATAACCTTCCTCATGACCATAGAGTCATAACCCTTGAACAGCATTCCCTAGCCATGTGACAAACAGTCACCGGGGCCATATGCCCTGGCTCTTAATAACTGCTCTTAGACCAGACAAGCGCTTATAAGTTCATCGACCTTAGGGTCGGTCCAGCTGTAATACCCCATATGAGTTATTCAACGCTGATATCGATTAGATCTAATCTTTATTTGGCTCGATGTTCATGACGCTATGCCATTTCTGACTCTTAGGTCAGCGCCCCTGACTAATCAGTGCCATATACAGGTAATCAACATTCACTAGCATTTAATATGCAATCCATGTCCACATTTATCAACCAACATGCCTCAATAACGATCATGCATGTCATATATACACAGGGTGCAGTTTTCTTACCTCAGGTTCGAGCGAGAAATATAATAAGGACGACCCCTGAGAACGATCGATCTTTTAGTTCCTTAGCGGTTACCTAATCACAACCAATGATAACCTCCATTAATGAGAATCCACATAAATAGGGTCTTAACCTAAGCACCACTCTCGGGACCTCGAAAGATGCCCACACGGTGAGTAGATTCGATCCCGGGCCTTAAGGATTGAAACCCTAAGTCAAAAACTCTTAAAAACACTCAAAACGGGACTTAGAAGGAACAGGGTAGCGCTACAGCGCTCAACCCCTAGCGCCCCAGCACTATACTCAGAACCACCAACATGCCAAAAACCCTCCTGAGGAGCGCTGTAGCGCCCTAGGGTGGGCGCTGTAGTGCTACCTCCAGACCAGCACTGCCCTGAACCGACCTTCTTCAACTCCTTCGATTCTAACCTGATTCCCAAGCTTCCAAATCCCATTCTTGATGCGAAATGAACCCAAAAACTAACCTAACATACCCCAAACATCACAAGCATGGGAACCCTAGCCAAAACTCCCAACAAAACCAAGAATTCACCCTAGAAATCTCAGCTGCAAAACCAAACCAAAACAGGGCAAACCAGAGAAATCTATGGTTAGAAACTTACCCAAAGCTCAGCTTATGATGCTCTTCAATGATGGAACACACTCCCAAGCTCCCAAGGTCTACTTCCCAAGCTTGAATCCTCAACAAGATCACCAAAAATCACAAAGAAAGTGGAAGAAGGAGAAGGTACGAGAAGCTCAAGAACTTGTTCTATTTTTCTCATCAACTTACTGCTGAACTCAGTTTATATCTATCCTAGGGGTAAAAAGACCATTATACCCCTAGGTCATTTAAGGGTTTCTAAAGGCTCACAAGGGCATATTTGGTACTTTCCTCCTATCTCGTTAATCATAATTAACGCTCTCCAATTCCCGCTATTCTCAATAATCTCAAATACCAGTAATTCACATCCCGTTACCCTTTAATACCCGGTAACGCTCTAATCATTAAAAATCACCCTGAGACTCAACCCAAGCCCCGATCTAAAACCTGTTGTGACTAAACCGCTAATCAATATTCAAAGATCGTCTCATGCCGAATAGCTCGAATCAACCCACATTATAATGTGGTCTCAACACATATCATCGACATGCATACAATTATACAATTATACCCTCAACGGGCCAAATTACCGTCACACCCCTGTAACTAAACATGTGGACCCACATGCATGCATTTAACATCATACTATAATATAATTCACATATACATGTATAATATCAATTAATGGCTTAATTAAGCAAGTATGGCCCTCCCGGCCTACTAATCCCGCCATTAAACCACATCGGAGAAATCGGGGCATTACACTCACAAATCAAACTAGTACTACATACTATGTTATAAGTTTATAGAATCACCAGCTGCCACAAATCTAAAGCTAGTGAGCACCATGACGTGAGGTGGATATCATTTAATGAACCAAAATATAGTGACCAAAAAACAAAAAATATAATATTGTCTCTGCACAGACCAACCCACTCATGAATGAGGGGTTTTGGAAGAGCAAATTGAAAGAAAAAAAATGCTTAGCTTACCTTCTAAAGTTTTATCCTTTTTAGCCCTTAATCTTTTTCTTTGCAAATCTCTTGCTCAATCATCTTTACATATATCATTCAAAGCTTTAAAGTAGTATAAATCTATTCATTTTCCCAAGAAGCTAAGAACTTAATATTAATTACATTATCTTTATCATCTAAATAGAGAAATGTAAGCAACTAATACACAAACATAAGACATTTTTTTTAATCCTTAAATGGTAAAGCAATAATTCACAAGTTCATATATAATTATAACAGAAACAACAAATCAACAAAAAGATCAAACACTAAAAAAAGATGGATATATATATATACAAATAATTGTTAGCAAAAATGACTTAATTGCCAACACATGCACCCGTAAAAGCCATGATGGTGTTAAGAATATTAAATCATTTCAGATGTTTAAGTGACCACAACATCAAATTTTGGTATAATATATACTTGATTCCATATATATTAAGTCTGTCTTTATATATATGAGTCATGTGGTTCTATATATTAACCATAATGAAATTATTAAAGTTCTAGTAAAGAATAAAAGCAATTGGATTAGGATCACTCTTGCTAAGATTAATGTTCTTGTCCATCATTGAAAGAAACAACAAGTTAATATATATATATAATATTAAGCTTTGGAAGATAAGAATAGAACTTAGTTCAACAAACATAAATAAAGTATAAAATTTGAAAAATAAAGCTCTGTTTTTTTTAAAGAACTATCACCACCCTTCATACACAAAATATGGTCTCCAATGTCATTATTTCATCCAATATGGTGTCATTTCAATATATATATTTACTTTAATTTGTACATGCCATTCAATACTACATATAAAAATATATATTAAACCCCTATGTATTACACAAAGTTGTAATCGTTTATAACTACAACTGTTAGACATATATATGTAAAATAATATTTTAATTACCTCACTTTTAATATTTTCTGATACTAATGCAATATATGAATAAAATAATAATAGTTTTGGCTATTACTAATCAAATAAATGAATTAAAATACAATAGTACATAAATGATAATTATTTTTTGTTGGAAGGGGCATAAAAACGGTTCAACTTTGCTCCATGATTGCAAGTTGCTGCAAATGCAGGGCTGTTTTGGAAAATAAATAAAGAAGCTATTTGATTAATTATGTAAGTACAAGTCTTCAATTTTAACCATATATCAATAAGAAACTGAGAAAAAGAGCAACAAAAATAGAACATAGCTACTAAAACCAATATCATGCAAAGCCTAAGGGTGTGGTTCGTGTCCGTAGCCACCACCAAAAATATAAATAACAAAACAACAGACTAAACACATCTTGCAAGGGAGTTTGATTACCCAACCCTGACAACTTTGTTGTGGCCTTTTATGGAAAAGTCACCCAAACACTAGAGGTTTTCTTCATTATATAAAGTTTTAGCCTTTTTTATTCACTAGTTGACTCTTACAATCACCATTTACTCAAACCAGAGGGAACCAAAGAGAATCAACAACTATAAAGACAAAGTAAAGTGGCCGGTACATGAACAGAGAACAAAACACCAGCAGAAAAGCAAGCACAGAAGAAAAACTAAGAATAGAAACAACAAGCCAAACCATGAGACTGAGGGGTCTCTCTATGCAAGTCTATTCCAGAAACTTAGTTAAGGCACACACAAACACAAACTCGCACACAAGTGTGGAGGTGAAGTAAAAGAATATGTGTGTGGGGGCAGAGTGTGAGATGGTTACAGGAAAGCCTATACCAACCTTATGGAACTCTATCCCAAATTGTTGGAGGTACAGAAAGCATGGAATGGATGAGAATATCACTCATGTGTTAAGGGAATGCAAGGCTACGTAGGAGGCTTGGAAAGAAAGTGGGTTGTTTGGTACTCTAAAGGAAGCGGCTAACCCAGACATCATCATGTTTCTCTCAAATCTTTATAAAAAGCTCTCAATACATGAATTTTGAGTTGTTTGTAACAATAACATGGCAACTTTACTCTCTCCAAAAAGCTCAGAGGTGATGGAGTGGACCCAAAAGCTATTAAGCAACCACAAGATTCACAACAACTTGGAAGATAACAGGAAAAAAAAGGAACCGGTACTCGACAACATCAAATGGAAGCCACCGAGGGTGGGCCACACAGTGGTAATTGTGGATGTTGCGGTTGATCATCTAAGAGCTGT
This sequence comes from Humulus lupulus, assembly GCF_963169125.1. Lineage (NCBI taxonomy): Eukaryota > Viridiplantae > Streptophyta > Magnoliopsida > Rosales > Cannabaceae > Humulus > Humulus lupulus. The sequence continues at coordinate 64,261,198 of NC_084797.1, read as the reverse complement.
TGTAGCTCAGGTGGAACCATTAGAGACTGGCAGGGAGAGGTAAGATGTTCTTTTTGTTCTTTCATGAATAGACCTTTATCACCTCTTGCTGCTGAGTTACATGCTATTTGGGAAGGAATAAAAGCTACTAAAAGATATATGATCAGTAATATTTCCATCGTTTCGGACTGTTTGGTGGCTGTGAGATTGCTAAATGGTTCAAAAAAGATAAATGATGGCCTGGGTAATTTAGTTCAGGATATTAAAAAAGATTTGGAAGAAAGCTCTTGCTTGGGTCTGTCACTCACGCCTAGATCAAGTAATATAGTTGCTCATTGTATTGAAAAACATGCTTTAAGTTTAAAAGCATCTGTTATTTGCTATTTGGGATAAAGGTTTTTCTCTTGTTGCTCTTCATTTTATTCCTTGAATATTGAAATTCTGCTCCATATAAATAATGTTACATGCTGAAACATTTGTGGGTGTTTACAATTCAGTCTCATAATTGTATTTCAAACCAATTGGAGATTCAGTCATAGGAAAGTTTTGTATGACTAAAATGGTTTCAAACCAAAGAAAGAAAGAGATAATGATGCAAAATGATTGACAATATATATGAAAAAATAAATTACTTATTGAATGTATGACCTTTGACTCTAACAATATAATATAACTCTCAATAACTGAGCTTAAATAAAATGAAAAGTCATTTTTATTTAACCACTCCAACTCTCTATATATGAGCTTAGATATATATAGTTTGGTTTCTTATATTCCTTAAAATGCATAGGCATATCATATATTTCCCTTCACTGATACAAGGAAATGATTAAGCGTATAAGCATCTTATATATAAAAGAAAATCAAATGCACAAAAATAACGAACATGTATATGCAAGCTAGACTCAAAAAATTGCAAGACCATGACAATGCTTGAGAAATATACAGGGGTTAGAAGCAAGACAAGGTATGAAAACAGCTTATTCTCTCTTATGGTGCTGACCCAACTTGGGCCAAGTGGCACTGCTCCAACCACATCCAAGACCTTTGTAAGGGAATTTTCACAAAATTACTTGTATAATTGAAACTATTAGAATCCTAGTAAATGAATGCACTGAACTTATCACCGACTCATTATAAAACACAGTTTGAACACTGAGTCAAAAATAGCAAGGACATATTACCTATAACCGCTCTGTGAATATTGGGCTAACAATTCAAAGAAAGCAGGATGACTTCTAAGTTGCAAATGGAATTAAAAAAAAAACATAGATATTATGCTACCTAAAATTTATGAAAAACTGAAAGAAAGTGAACAAGTTCATGGGCAGAGGTATTCATACACATTTACACGAAGAGAGGAAAAAAGAACCTTTCATGGGCAGAGAAGAACCGAAGCTTAATCGTTCTCCTCCTGGGCAGATGTGGTCGAGAAACGAAGAGAGAGAGAGAGAGAGGGTAAACGAAGAGAGAGAGAGGGGAATCGGGGACTGTGTGTGGGTTTTTTTCTTTTTTTTTTCAATTGGGACCGTGTGAAATTTTTGGGGGTGCTGGGGAAAAATTAGGCGGCAAAATATTAAGTCCCCCGTGTAACGACCCGGGTTTTCAAGACTCGATAATGCGGAAATATAAATGTTTTCATTTAACAAAATGTCTCAAAATCCCGTATAAAAAAAAAAACTTTTTTAAAAAGTCGTATGGCCATACTTAACATTTAGTTACAAACATATTTTATAAAGAGTAGAGTGAGCCTTGCTTAGGAAAATTACACAACATTTCCAAAAATAAAACGGCTTCCCAAAAGGTCGGTCCACATGTACATTTGCAAGGAAGACTCCAGCGCTCACTGCTCTGCCTTGCCCTTGCACTTACCTACAACATGAAACAACTAGGTAAGCGAAAACGCTTAGTAAGATCAACTTTCAAACAAAGCATATAGAGAATTAGGGTTCCGGACCCATCTGGACCCTACACAATCAATTTCAAGAATGCTAAAGCGTCCTGGAAAACTTATGGTCATGCCTGATAACCAAGGATAAATTAATTCATAACTAGATAAAAATCCTACACACAGAAAAATCCCAGAACAAGCAGATAAATTATATCACAACTATATCTTATCAACAATTATATCCCTGCACTCAGAAAATCCCAGAGCAAGCAGATATATTATATCACAACATAATTAGAGACCAACGCTCGACAATTTCCAACAATTCATGCGTAACGCGCCCTCCAACATAATTGCTAATCTGTAAAAGAGAACCGAGTCTCCACACTAAGATCTAGCCAATAAATATTCTCATCAAGGGTAAATATCGTGTTACCTAGGGCATCGCTACTTATCCAAGAGTGTAATCCAATTTACACGGTTTTACGGAGACTTCTATGTTAATCAGTGGTGCTGGTGAGCAGTTGCCCCTAGGGTGTTCAGCCTCACTCAATCTTGGCAACCCCTAGTATCTCTAGGCACTCTCACTGAATGGTCAATATTCACGGCTGCTATCCGGGAATAACTTATCAGAGCACTTGCTCGGATTCTAACCGTCCAATGATTAAGTAAGCATGAGGGCCCCTAGGTCCCATTTATCTTGGCGCCCCTAGGTTTAACCAGCTTATCCTCATCTCATGGCCACTCGTCGCGGTAATGAACTGGACATAAATAAAATCAAGCAGTGTGACGGGGATCAACCGTCTAGGATATGACGGACTTCTACCGTTCATATTTTCTAAATCAGCACTCACTAGACTAACGTCTCTAAGCAACTTTCTATGACAGCCTATATATATGCATGTATCCCTATTCTAACATACAAGACAATAATCATTTCATGTTGCAGCCATACAATATAAGTTGACTTACTTGGAGTCCTTAGCGCTCAGCAGGTTTTCACCCTCCAACGTTCAGTCCAGTTATGCTTAGCCAATACTGTAGTTATCCATACAGTATACTCGGATTAATTATGGCACTCATAATTCATTATTATTATTTTGGGCAGTTTGGTCATTTTAATAAAAGTCATTTGTAAGGATTTATAATCCTTATTTGGTTTTAAACCTATTAAGGAAAGTCATACAAAATATTCGAGACTAAACCCTAAGTCTCGGGGAGACCTATCCTAAGGTCTCGATACCTAGGCTCGGGTATCACAATGGTATTTCCCCACAACCCGCTAAAAATCTTATTCTTTCAAGGTATCGCTATTAACCCGCACTTTCGACTAGTCGGTTAAAATATGTAAGATTTTAGCCGGTATTATATCCAGAAAATACAAATAAATTCCTTAATTATTCTTAAAGAAAATAAACTCTTTAAATTTTCCTTTTAGTTTTCTTAAGGTTTTAATATCTAAAAACCGATTTAAGAAAATTGCCTAATTTGTCTTAATTAGGAAAACCGTTATAAATTTCTCATCTTGACTAATTAATTTTCCAAAAGCAATTAATCAATTTTTACTTACTAGAAAAATAATTCATTTAATTATTTTCTCAAAATATAGGGTTTTAAACCCCTCTTTTAATTTATTAACTATTAATAAATTAAATCTCTTGTTTTTAGAAAGAATAAAAACTCTTTAATAAAAATAATTCATTTAAACTCAAAGGGGTAATTTTAGTGAAAATATGATTTCAAGACTTACCAATTTATATCTTGAAATAAGCAAAATTTTACTTTTTACCTTATGTTCCAAAATCTCATTTTTACACTAAGTGTGAAAAGCCTATTTTTCACATTTTTAACTACATACTTCGTTAGTTCATAACTTGAAATTTACTTACCCAATTGTTACCAAAATTTCAACATTCCATTTTTGTTATGCCATTTAGGTCTTTGTAAAATCTTAGGTCAAAATGAGCATTTTTGATTGGTGAAATCATTTTCCAACAATGAGGTAAAAATGACATTATTTTCAAGTCCTTATTTTTTCCAAACTTTGACAGTTCATAACTTTAAACCGTTCAATATTTTCTTACCAAATTTTACAGTGGAATAATAGGTTATGCCAACAATATGTCCACAAAATTTTAGAAAAAAACTGGGTTCATTTGCCCTATACAGTGGCTGTCCAAACTTGGTTCCGAAAATAAGAATACGAAAAAACAGTTTTTTACCTAAACTTTGAAATAGCATAACTTACTCATTTCTAAACATTTTTTAGTGTTTCAAAAGCTCAATTTTATGTACTCAATCTCAACAACATCACAGTACAATTTAATTTTACAAAACCAATATACAGTGGCTGCTTGACCCCTTGGAAGTCACAGCTTAAAACATGTTTTGTTTTAGGGTATCCTACAAAACCCTTGGGGGTTTTGGTTCCCATTTTCAAAAATCAATACACATGCATCATAAAAATTATTAAACAACTACCATAACCTTATTACATCACCAACAAGAAACTTTAAGCATTAAATATACAAAATAATGCTTAAAACTAAAAACCCTACAACAAAATCATCAAAAGTAAACTTTTTACCTCTTTGGTGTTCTTGCTTAAGGTTTGACCTTCCTATTAGCTTTGGCTCCTCCAAAACCTTTCAAAAACCCTAACCAACTTCCCCCAACAACATAGTTAATTAGCTATTTGAAACTTATGCTTAAAACTTTACAAAAGCCTAGATTAGTGAAGCTTTACCTTAGGGAAAATACTTCCTAGACCAAGACTTAGCCTCCAAGTTTTCCTTGGTGTTCTTGAGGTTGAATATTGAGAGAACATATGAGAGAGTCTTCAAAAATCAGATGAGAGTGAATGAGGGAGGGAGAGTGGTCGGATTTGGGGGTTAGAATGGCTCACACAACTCTTCAAAATATCACAAAACACTTGAGTGCTTTTCTACCCACTTGCCCACTTGACTTCTTAATTAAATGGGAGTTAAACTTTATAAAATTGGGTTCAAACCACTCTAAAATATCTCATGGCCGGCCACCCTTTGCCATATATGTGATCATTAATTTTTTTTTTATAAAGGTTAATAAAGGTTTCATAAGAAGAAAAGTCCAAATTGGCTTTTGACACCTTTTTCACTCTTATTAAGTTTTAATCACCAAACTTAACATTAATTAATTAAATTAAATGTCTCTCATATTTAATTTAATTAATCACATAATAAAATTTAACCTAAGGTCCATTCATGGAATAAAATTCCCCATTTCGGCAAAATTAGGCATTTAACACAAAATGCCTTAAAATTTCCATTTTCTTTTAGGTTTATTATTTTTGACCAAACTTTAACTTTTATGAATGTAATTTATGCCCAAAATATAATTGCCATGATTTTTCATTTTATTTTCCGAGATTTTTACCCGATCAGGGTTTTTGTGTTGGTCGAGGACCGAAAGTCTTATCTTGACTTTTAAAATCACAAAATTCAGATTTTGGCTTGCAATAACTCATGGAATACTTACAAACAAAATATAATATTATTTAAAATAATATTCTTAACCCGGGGGAAAAATCCCGACCCGAGTCGTTTAAAGGTACCCAAAAACGTAGGACGTTACACCCCGCCTATACCTATACACTTATTTACCTATTATAATACTTTTTTAAAAGTGTTAAATTTTTGTGTTATGGAAATGGGTTTTTGTTGTAGTGTTAAAGGGGCTTAGAAAATGACTTGTGTTTAGAGAGAATCTAAAACCTATCAGAAAATCTGACTTCTGAACTTATGAACTTGTGTTTTGACTTCTCTCTAAGCACTTCTTTTATAGACTCAATTAGACCATTTAATTTAATTAAAAAATAAATAAAATAATAGCCAACTTGAAGCCCGAGGTCGGAATTATCATGGGCTTTAGGCCCGTGAAATTTCCCATTTGTTTATAAGCCCATTGGACTTAAAATCAAGGCCTGTATTATTTTCTATTGATTTAATTAATTAAATAATTATTTAAATCATTTATCAAATTAATTATTTATAATTTGAACCTTCATTTAAACTTATTTATTAATTTAGATATCAATTTATCTTAATTAATAAATTTTCCCTAATTTCTCTTTTCTTCTCTAAATTACATAACTCTATGAAACTATCAAAAATTGACTCAGTCAACATTGATAATTCTAATTGATAATTAAATCAATTAATTTAGACTATCTAGATGATTTTATCCAAGGTACAATGGGGACCATGGGCCTATGAAATCAAGCTCCAGTAAGTTATCATAAATCTAACAAATAAATATACTAACTTATTAATTCCTTGTGACTCCACTATAGACTCGGAATTGCACTCTTGAATTCATAGAACACTCTATAACAAATATAGATACGCTATTAATTATCCATTGTTACAACCATAATTGTCACTCAATCCTCTATAGACAGTTTACAATGAGATAGTACTAAAATACTGTTTTACCCCTCATTGTATTTTATCCTTAAAACACTTAGTTCCTTGTAAATGATATTTCAGTAAACTAATATTAATTGCTGAAATGAGATCTCTATCATTTAATACCTTGAACCAAACTAAAAGGAAACCATCATTTCACTTTTTCATCAGAAGCTATAGATGTTCATATCTATGATTAACACTCCCACTCAATTATACTATCGAGTTCCCAAGATGTAAGTATGGGTTAGTCCGTAGGGTAAGCTGGTAACGAACAAGTCAAAAAACTGAAATGATACAATCAGTTAGAATACTAACCACTCAGAATTGAGATTGAATTGACCTATGGTCAACTATATGATATGACTGGAATAGATAACAACGGTATGTTTACTTCTCTTATCAACTGTCAATATCGGTCCTGTCCGATGTAACAAATACATCCGATCTTATCTACTTTGCTAATGTTTTGGAAAGAACATAGAACCACAATGTGTAAGTAGATCATATCGTATATTGGCAAGTCAGTGTAAATCCTGTGCACTGACTAATCTTAGGACTAACTTATTTTGAACATATAATCATATTTATATTCCACTATGATTATGTCACTATAAATATGATGAACTATATGCTCGGGATTTAATAGAATTTTATATTAAACAAATAATCATGAAAATAAAATATGTGAGCAAAGTGATTGACCAAGTCAATAAATGATTCCTATTCTTTTATTGATAATAAATGTGATTACAAAGAAATTGAGTTTTAATTAGGGCATAAAACCCCAACAATCTCACTCTCCCCCAACATTCTAATTATCTATTTTCTGAGATACATCATCATGGAAGATTCTTCTTCATTTCGACTTTGAAATAAATGAGTCAAGACATTGTGAGATTGGATAGATTCGATGGGACTAACTTTTTTCATTGGCAAGGTAAGATTAGGTTCTTGCTAACCATTCTCAATGTGTTATATGTCTTAGATAAAGACTTAAAGGCTATAGAACCTGCTAAAGAATATGACACTCAAGAAGTCATCAAACAAAGGAAGAAACACGAAGAAGACTAATTGATTTGTAGGGGTCACATTCTCAACGCGCTATCGGAACGGTTATATGATCTCTACACCAACACTAAGACCGCCGATGAGATATGGGAAGCTTTAGAGAAAAATTACAAAGTGAAAGAATAAGGTACAAAGAAATTACTTATTACTCAATACATGAAATTTAAGTTTAATGACATGAAGCCCCTTCTTCCCCAAATATAGCAGTTGCAAATAATTGTGAATAAGCTATCTATCCTCAATATTTTTTTATCAGAACAATTCCTTGTTGGTGCCATAATAGCCAATTTGCATCCATATTGGAGGGGCTATAGAAAGAAAATCCTCCACAAGAATGAGAAGATTTCATTGGAGGAGATTCTCAAACACTTGTGGATTGAGGAGGATTCTCGTTCTACAGATAAGAACGAGGATGAGTCTAATGGAGAGACTTCAAATGCTAATGTGGTGGCCAATCCTCATAACAAGGGAAAATAAATTGGCAAGAGCAAAGGCAAGGGTAAAAAATGTTTCTATTAAATGTGAAAATTAGAATACGCAGCAGAATGGTATCTTTTAAAAAATTATTAATACTAGCTAGGATCATACATATATATTTATATTAAATCACATACAAATAGATAAGAGATTACATCTTGAAGCCTATCAAGTGTCCTTGAATCTTTTTGTATAAATCAACGATCTTCCTATCCTTATTCTAAAATCTCACACCTTGATCTTCCAGATCAATCCTTAAACACACAAGGATGTGTGTGGGCACGTAGGATTCAAAGGTTGATTTAGAATTCTCTAGATGTACTAAGCACATGAGATCTATAGAGGTTTGAGAAGAGAGAGGCTATAGAAATTTCTAGAATTTCAGGTTTAGGAAATTCTATCGTTTCTTTTCTTTTTAGAGAAAGTGTGACAATCAAAATAATTTAAGAACTTTTTTTTTAACTAAAGTATTGCTTCTTCCAGATTTATAAAGATAATAAACTAATTTAATTTTAAATCATATTGATAAAAGAATAATTAAATAAAAAAATAAGTTTGAAATTCAAATTCAAATCCTAGGGATATTTTCTATTTCTGGGTGGCACCACACATTCACTATAGTGTGTCGTGAGCCACATTAGGGATTTCCCTATTTCTCATTGTTTGTTTAATTAATATTTACGATAATATATTTATCCCAAAATAAATATCAATTAATTCAAAATTAACTTTATCTTAAAATATCAACTTTAAATGAAATAATTAAATATCTTATAGTAAGATAATTATTAATCTCTCTTTATATTAACCAAAATATTATTAATATTTATTTTAATATATAGTTTTTCAAAATAAAAACTATATAGTTAAATAATCAATTAATTCACAATTAATCAATTGCCCATAATTATTTTCTGGCCCCAGAAAATTAATTCCTTCTCTCTACAAATCTTCCTTATGACATCCTTACCCTTGACATTGTAGGACAGAGGTGAGTTGGGGACCATGGATCTATAATACGAAGCTCTAATAAACCAGATTATTAATCAAACTCTTTAATCTAATAATCTTATTTATTAATTTCATGATCACTCCAGTATAAATATGAAATTGCACTCTAAGTATTTATAGAATTATATTTATAGAGATTTCTTTGTAGTCCATCGATATAATCAATAAATGTAGTTATGTCCTCCAATTATTGGTTCGTTAATTAGAGCTGGTAAAAAATTACCATTTTACCATTCTAGTTACCTTTTGTTCCTTAAGTACAATTAATTCACTAGCAAATAATTTATCTATAATCAAATAATAGATTTGAGCTCATTAACTATTCAGTTCCAGAATTAACTCTTAAGGGAAAAAATATTCGATCTGTTAGGAAATTATGGATTCCAGTATTATAAATCATGTTCCCAGCCATTCATGATGTTGAATCTCCAAAACAAAAGTCACCAGCCTCATTATACTAAGAAACATTAACGAGTGAATCAAAAGATCAAATACGCACAAAAAGGGGTTCAGGGCTACTTAGGATTTAGACCGATCTACAGATGATCATCTATTATGATAAGAATGAAATCTTTATGGCAAGTGGTAAGTTTATAAAGATAGTTAATTCATATCGGTTCTGTCATATATAATCTTTCTTATATATAACACCTTTACCAAGACGTCTATCCACATCAGTAATCTGAATCTAGACTACTTGCATCCCGTATGCTTAGTAAATCGTACTAGTAGCCATTCATTAAGGATTCCTTATTTTAATATGTTACTGACTATTTTATTCATTGCATATGATCTTAATTCTCTCGTACTAATACAAGATCATATCCTTATAAATGAATATGAAATTTTCTTGATATTCAAATAAATTATTCAAATAATAATTATAACATTCAAATATAATAAATTTTTTCTTTCATTTAAATCAATAAAATGTCTTTACATGATTTTAGAACATAAATCATAACAATCTTCCACTTGCTCTCAAAGCAAGTGAGGCATCTCCCTTAATCCCATGTTGGTCACATGATCCATAAACGACTTTACAGGAAGTATCTTGGTAAACGAGTCTGCCAGGTTCTGTTCCAACGCTATCTTCATAACCATCACATCACCTCGATGCACATTCTCTCTAACGAGATGATATTTCCTTTATATATGCTTTCCTCTCTTAAGGCTTCTAGGATCCTTAATTTATCTACTGCTCTACTGTTGACACAGTACAAGATTAGTGGCTTCTCTATATCTGCAATTACTTCCAAATCAGTGTAGAACTTTCTAAGCCAAATTGCTTCCTTAGTTGCTTTACAAGTCCCAATATACTCGACTTCCATGGTTCAATATGCAATACTAGATTGTTGATTTCTTCTCTATATTATAGCTCCTCCCCCAAGAGTGAACATTGACCCAAACATTGACTTACGACTATGTTTGTCTGATTGGAAATCAAGATTAGTGTATCGAGTAGGGTTTAGCTCACCCCATGAATATACAAGAATATAATCTATCATTCTCCTAAGATACTTGAGAATATGCTTTACTGCAATCCAGTGTTCAAAACCAGGATTTGATTGATAACAACTTACAATCCCTACTACATAGCATATGTCGGTCCTAGTACACAACATAGCATACATTAGACTCCCAATTGCTAAGGCATATGGATACTTTCTCATGTCCTCTTCTTCCTGAGGTGTCTTTGGACATTGCTCTTAGGAAAATGTAATTCCATGCCTAGTCGGTAACTGACCTGTCTTGGAATTCTCCATAGAGAACCTTTCAAGCATCTTATCTATATAATTAGCTTGAGAAATTACCAAGAGCTTGTTCTTCCTATCCCTTAGGATTTGGATTCCTAGAATATAACTCGCTTCGCCCAAATCTTTCATTTAGAACTTTTTTAGCTAACCACTTCTTCACGTTTGATAGTGTCTCTACATCGTTACCAATGAGGAGAATGCCATCCACATAAAAAAATATTTGACATATTTATACACACATGCTTCATCGACATTCTGTTCGAATCTGTATGTTTTAATTATTTCATCAAAGGTGATATTCCAAGGTCTAGACACTTGGTTTAATCCATAAATGGATTTCAGCAACTCACAAACCTTATGATCTTCCCCATCCTTAATGAACCCTTCTGGCTGTATCATATATATAGATACTTTCATCAAGATAGTCATACATACAAGTTGTCTTGACGTCCATTTGCCATATCTCATACTCATAGGTGGCAGCTATGGATAAGAGGATGCAAATGGATTTTAGCATGGCCACAGCAGAAAATGTTTCTTCATAATCAACACCCTCTCCCTGAGTGTAACCTTTGGCTACTAGCCTTACCTTGAAAGTCTCTACTCTCCTATCTACACCTTTTTTATTATTGAAGATACATTCGCACCCAATGGGCCTAACATCCTTAGGTGGGTCTACAAGTTCCCAAATATAATTTGAATACATCGATTCCATTTCCTAGTTCACGGCTTTTGCCATTTCTCATTTTCAGGATCATCCATTTCCTCTTTGAAGGTTGATGGATCGTCCTTGTTTGTATTAGAAACAAGGACATGTGCCTCATGTTCATAGCGAATAGGTTGTCTCACAATCTTCCCACTACGACGTCGCACTGGGCTTCCCTTTTTAGGAATACTAGTTTCCTCGGTTTGTCATTTATCATTTAATGATGACGAAGAAGGTGATGGAATCTTATCAGATTTGAGTTCCTCCAAACTACATTGCTCCAAGGTTTATAGTTATTCATATAGTCGTGTTCAAGGAAGGTTGCATTTGTTGAAACAAATACCTTTTGGTCCTTGGGACTATAACCTCCTCTTGTTTTTGGAGCATAGCCCCAAATGCGAAAATGGTGCAAACCAGGTTTGTTACCATTCCGAAGTTCCAATGATGTGTTGCTTATGGTCTTAGATGGGACTACATTCAAAATGTAAGTCGATGTTTGAAGTGCATATCCCCAGAATGAGAGAAGAAGTGAAGAATAGCTTAACATAGACCTGACCATATCCAACAAGGTCCTCTTTCTTCTTTCAGAAACACTATTTTGCTTTGGTGTTTCAGGTGCTGTGAGTTAGGATAGAATACCATGTTCTAGCATGAAATATTTGAATTCCAAATCAAAGTATTCACCACCTCGATCTAATTGAAATGTTTTAAGAGTCTTACCTAATTGCTTCTCAACCTTAGCTTTGAAGTCTTGAAACTTATCAAAGGTTTCAAACATCCCAAACATTAGGAAAGTATGACCGTATCTAGAGTAATCGTCAATAAAAGTACTCATATCCACCTCTAGATTGTATGTTGATAGGACCACATACATCACTGTGTACAAGTTGCAAAGGCTCTTTAGCTCTATTTCCTTTCACTGAAAAAGGATGTTTGGTCATTCTTCCTTCTAGGGAAGACTCACAAACTGGAAGAGTTTCAACTCTTAGTTCTCTTAATGGTACATTTTTTGTTGACTGGTCTATCCTGTGTAGTTCTATATGACCAAGTCTAAGATGCCAAATATATGTGTCATCCTCATTTGAAATCTTTTGTCTGTTTTTTTTCCTTTCGGTTTAGCTAATTTAAATAATTCTGAGTTATTTAGCAATCATTCATTTGGCTTGAGCATATACAATCTGTTTGTATGTTTCGTTTCACGGATTTTGAAACCATCCTTTGAAATAACAATTGCATTATTATTAAAATAAATGTCAAAATATTTATCATGCAACATAGATAAAGAAACTAAGTTTCTAGAAAATCCATGAATAAAATAAACATTATTCAAAATAAGATAATCGTTCCCTAAAAATAAACGAACTATTCCCTTTGCTCTTGTTGAAACCAGCGCTCCACTTGCAACTCGCATAGTCACCTTGCCATCATCAAGTTCCTTTGATTGCTCAAGTATCTGCATATAAGAACAAACATGGTTAGTGGTTCATTAATCTAAATAATTATTCATGCAACATAGATAAAGAAACTATGTTTCAAGAAAATCAGGAATAAAATAAACATTATTCAAAATAAGAAAATTGTTCCCAAAAATAAACAGATTGTTCCCTTTTCTCTTGTTGAAACAAGTGCTCCATTTCAAACTCGCATAGTCACCTTGCCATCATCAAGTTCCCTTAATTGCTCAAGTATCTACACATAAGAACAAACATGGATATTGGCTCCTGAATCTAAAACCCAGGATGACATATCGTCTTCCACTATACAAGCTTTAAGTACAAGTAAATCAGATTTAAATTTCTTTTTCAGCTCAGTGAGATCCTTTTTACAGTTTCTCTTCCAGTGACCTTTAACTCCACAATGGAAACACTTTCCCTTTTGTTCATTCTTTTTGGAGTTGTTGTCATTCTTGTTCTCCTTGGCTTTTGGTGCCTTCTTACCTTTCTTGGGCTTCTTGCCCTTACATTGGTCCTTGTCATTGTTCTTCTTCCTCTTCTTGGTTACATCCTCAGAGGTTGAAGGTTTCTCCTTTGTCACATTTTCCTCGGCCTCTTTGGTTATGGATTTGTTGAGAGACCCAATTTTTTGCAATTAATAGCTGGGCCATGTTGAATTCCAACTTATTCATAATATAGTTGGTTGTTAATGCAGAGAAAGCAGGATTGAGTGATTCAAGTATGATGCTTACCTGTGTACGCTCATCAAATACGTGTAACGACCTGGATTTTCAAGACTCAATAATGCAGAAATATAAACGTTTTGATTTAACAAAATGTCTCAAAAACTCGTATAAAAAAACTTTTTAAAAGTCGTATGGCCATACTTAACATATAATACAAACATAATTTATAAAGAGTAAAGTGAGCCTAGTTTATGAAAATAACACAACAGTTCCAAAAACAAAATGGCTTCTGAAAAGGTCGGTCCACATGTACATTCACAAGTTAGACTCCAGCGCTTACTGCTCTGCCTTGCCCTTGTTCTTACCTACAACAGGAAACAACAAGGCAAGCGAAAACACTTAGTAAGTTCAACTTTAAAACAAAAGCATGCAAAGAAGACAAGTGGTCACTGACCAAGTTACTGTCCCCAGATAACAATATCTCACAAAGATTAGGGTTCCGGATCCATTCGGACCCAACACAATCAATTTCAAGAATGAAAAAGCATCCTGACAAACATATGGTTATGCCTGATAACCAATGACAAACTATCTCATTTAAACAAATAAATCCCTGCACTCAAAAAATCCCAGAGCAAGCAGATATAATATATCACTATATAATTCGAGACCAATGCTCGACAATTTCCAACAATTCGAGCGTATCACGCCCTCTAGCATAATTGCTAATCTGTAACAAAGAACTGAGTGTCAACACTAAGATCTAGCCAATAAATATCCCCATCAAGGGTAACTATCGAGTTACCTAGGGCGTTGCTACTTATACAAGAGTAAATCCTCACAATGGTAACCATCAAGTTACCTAGGGCATCACTACTTATCCAAGAGTAAATCCCTCACAAGGGTAACCATCAAGTTACCCAGGGAATTGTTACTATACAAGAGTGTAATCAAAGTTACACGTGTTTACAGAGCCTTCTATGTTAATCAGTGGACCTAGTGAGCAGTTGCCCCTAGGGTGTTCAGCCTCACTCAAACATGGCAACCCATAGTATCTCTAGGCACTCTCACTGAATGTCCAATATTCATGGCTACTATCCAGGAATGACTTATCAGAGCACTTGCTCAGGTTCTAACCGTTCACTGATTAAGTAAGAATGAAGGCCCCTAGGTCCCATTCATTTTGGCGCCCCTAGGTTTAAACCAACAATTCTCACCTCTTGGCCACTCGTCGCAGTGCTGAACCAGACAGAATAAAATCAAGTAGTGTGACGGGGATTAACCGTCTAGAATATGACAGATATATACGAATCATATTTTTCGAATCACCAACCACTAGACTAACGTCTCTATGCAAACATTCTACGACAGTGTATATATGTTCATGTGTCTCTATACTAATATACAATACAATAGTTGTTTCATATTGTAGCCACACAATAGAAGTTGACTTACATGGAGTCCTTTGCTCTCAGCAAGATTTCACCCTCCAATGTATAATCCAGTTATGCTTAGCCAATACTGTAATTATCCATACAATATACTCAAATTAATTATGGCACTTCATAATTCATTATTATTATTTTTGGCAGTTTGGTCATTTAAAAAAAAAATCATTTGTAAGGATTAAAGATCCTTATTGGGCTTTAAACCCCTTCAAGAAATTCATACTAAAAAATTTGAGACTAAACCCTAAGTCTCGTGGAGACCTATCCTATGGTCTCAATACTTAGACTCAGGTATCGCAATAGTATTTTCCCACAATCCGCTAAAAATCTTATTCTTTAAAAGTTCCACTATTAACCCGTACTTTCAACAGGCGGTTAAATATATAAAAGATTTTAGCCGGTATTATATCCAGAAAAGACTAATTAAATTCCTTAATTATTTTCAAGAAAATAGTCTCTTAATTTTGCTTTTATTTTTCTTAAGGTTTTAATCTCTAAAAACCTCTGGACTTGCAATGCATCAGTTGGCATCACTTCAGGAGAAAATTTGGCCAATCGATCGAACTTCTGTGCATAATCAGTGACCGATAGATTCCCTTGTACCAGAGTTATAAACTCGTCAACCTTAGTTGCTAGCACAGTTGGACTGTAATACTTCTTACTGAAAGCCTGGTCAAACTCTGCCCAAGTCATGGTATTCAGATCATGAGTCTGTTTAGTCACGTCCCACCAAATTTGTGCATCCATCTTAAGTAAATAAACTGCGCAGGAAACCCTTTGGCGGTCATCTAACTCCATATGATAAAAAATAGCCTCAACCAACCTTAACCAATCTTCTGCCACCATTGGATCAGCTTTCCCCTCAAAAGTTGGTGGGGCTTGTTTCCTGAAGCGTTCATACACTGGTTCAAACCCATAGGTTACTGGTAGTGGTGCAGGTGGTGGTACCGGCGGCTGAGGTTGCGCCACTGGTACTTGAGGTATTTGGGGCGTTTGGGATGTCTGCGGGGCTTGTCTAGCATGTGCTAATTCCTCATCTCTCAGCCTCAATTGTTCTCTTAACCTTGCTACCTCTGCAGCCAGGTCCACAGATGGTGTTGCTGGAGCAGCAGGTTGCACAGATGGCATTTCAACGTCAGGGATGGCCATGGTTTCAGACCTTGGGGAGGCACCCTTTCCTCTGCCTCTTCCTCTTCCCTTTCCTCCTCTTCCTCTAGTCGACATGATGAAGTTCTAAGGAAAAAAGAAAATCATAAGAAAAGAACATTGCATATTGGTTTGATAGATATTTGCAAAATCATACATTCAAACCACATCATTTAGAGTTTGCAAAATATCCATAGCATTCAAAATGTTTAAATTATTCCAAAATTAAACAATCCCAA
This sequence comes from Humulus lupulus, assembly GCF_963169125.1. NCBI lineage: Eukaryota > Viridiplantae > Streptophyta > Magnoliopsida > Rosales > Cannabaceae > Humulus > Humulus lupulus. The sequence continues at coordinate 64,244,909 of NC_084797.1, read as the reverse complement.
AAAGCGTTTAACTAACCAAAACATAAATCCCTTAAAGTCTTAGAAATATCCCAGTTTATTTATTAGCACCCCATGTAATGATTACGCAGTAGAACTCTAGTCCTCAACAGTGGACTCGTCCCCTGAACTATAATAAAAAACGTTCTCCGGGATGTGGAAATAGGCAGGAGCGCTCGGCATAATCTCCATCCTCGCGGTCAGATGTGGTATGGCTCGAATTACTTCTTCAACTGCCAACTCTCCTTCCTCGTCATGCACCATCTCTAAACGCTCCTCCAGTTCCCCATCATCCGTCTTTACTAGCACCAACTCCAGATGACTAAACTCGTAGTAACCCAGAAATTCGCGAATTGCGTAATCCAAGGTGCTAAACTCCGGGTCATGTTGCTCAACAAGGTTCCATGATCGATCCCATTGGAGAAAGGCCTCCGAGTATATCGACAATGCTTCCCTCATGACCCAATGTTGCTCAATGGGCCATAGTAAGGCTCCCCTTTTATTCATCATCCCTTGGATGCGATCACAGACCTCCTTTGTTGTTTTCAAGACTGCTATGTGCCAATCGTAGGGGCCCTCATCAAGCTGGACTTTAGGAATCGCGCGGATCTCCTTAAGTAATTGTTTCTTAGTCGTTTTCAATACAGGAGGCATTTTACTACTGCAGTTACGAAACTATACAAAATTAAATAAAACAGAAGCAAGTAATAACACATAAACAAATACTTACAACGCGGTGAGGTGAGATTTTCCCATCTTTAGCGTGTATGGGGAGGGTCCTTGGAAATATGGACGACTGTCTCTGATACCATTTGTAAAATGCTTTGTAAAACATTCACATAATCATAGGTTTATGAGAGAAAAACCACTTAATATAAAATCCCAGCGGGGTCTTGCTAAAAACATGCAAGTTGGGCCCAATAGTTTTAAAAAGAAAATACCAGTTTTCATGCAAAGTTTTAAAACAATCAATAGTTCAAGTCCCACTGATAAGTTTAAAAAGTCCCATAAAACATAACATTATTAAAAGAAAATGGCGTTTTTAATTGATCATTTTTCATCCATAGGATGCCCCCACGCCATACACACCACGACAATAGAACTCCCCACATCACCACGCGTGCCATAGAGAAACCTATTTGCTACTTGGAAGGGAAAGTAACGGGGTGAGCTAAAAGCCCAGTAAGGAAGTACAAGCAACAAACAAGTAAAACACAACAAAAACACAACATATTCACGTCAACATAATGTCACCATCATATCATAAACATCATAACAAAATATCATAACATCACCATAAACATAAACATCATAGCATCATCATAATATCATAACAAAACATCATAACATAATCATAAATAATTCCTTGTGAACATGGACCGCTAACTTGTCCATGCCACCCTTTGAGGTAAACAGGAGTCTCTGGTCCTTGAATAACCTCGGCGCGTCCGCCCTTGGAGTTACGTCTTCTTATCCTTAGTAACTCGGGTTACGTCTTCATATGCTTAGCAACCGATTTTGATGTGTCGCGTTCATCACGCTAACATCCATTCATATCATACAACATTCATACAAGCCAACATATCATCACATCATGGCATTCATAATTCATAAAATTTTCATTCACACAATAGTCTTACCATTCATAGTATAATAATCATGAATTCTATCTAACTTCCTTACCTCAAGTCCAAGCTAAGTAAAACCACAACTTCTCAACGAGCCTATAGCATAATCAAAACGACATTCCTTAGCTTCACATAATTACCATTTTTCCCTCTCATATAACTCATGTGTGCATGAGTGGTAGGAGTTACACACAACATACAAATATGCTTAATTACACATAAGGTCATAAAAAGAATAATGCTCATTCTACCTTTATTGCATGCATGATCTTTCTATAAAAACTACATGGTTGCATAATAGACATAATTTTGGACGTAAAAGTGAATTTGCATGTAACATGCATACGTGGGAACGTTGCATAAATGTGGCGTTTAAAACGATAAATCTACGCGTCTTACTTCTATCGTTTTTAAAAATAATAAACTTGTAACATGTTTTGTTTACCATTATTTATCTTATTTAATTACTAGGTTGATTAAATCTCTCAAGACATTATTTTTATTTCATAAGAATAATTTTATTTAACCATTTTAAAAGAAATATATGTGATAAATCCATTTATTATTTTCAAATTACAAAGAAATAACGAAGGCTTGAAATTTATTTAAAATACCTATGATTATCATGTTTCCTTATAAAATAACAATTTAATTTTAATTAATTGTGTTACATAATTGATGTGAGAAAAATATATATTTTAAGTGTGGAAAAATATATTTTTGCTTGAATTCTTTTAAGGCTTAATTTTTTGTAACATGAATTCATAGATGACAATTAAATAATTATTTTAAACTTATTAAATTAAACTTTCAGCCACCATTTAAATTTCTTTAAAAATCACAAATAAATTAAATTCAATATTTTTTTTAATCAAAATAAAGAAAAATCATAACTATTAAAATAATCACTCATGTTATATTAAAATAATCACACTCATGTTATATTACAAAAATACCACTTTTAATTTTACCATAGTTTAGGGTATTAATTTATTCCAAAATACTAATTAAATTCCTTTTATTGAAACACACTCTACATTTTTTTTAACAAAAATTCCAGCAATCAATTTTATCATAAAATCACCATTTTCATTTTTTTAAAACTCATATTTTCATCAAAATATATAAAAAAAAACTAAAGGTAAATAATTGTGCAAAAATATCATTTTATGTGTGAATTAAAACACCATTTTATTTTCACAAACACCAAATATCATTAGAGTCATTCTTATGCATACATATCCTTATTTCATCAATCTTTTCACCATCTAATCACAAAATCAGCAAGCATAAATCACCATGAATTTTATCTTTTACCTCATGCCTCATAAAATTAATACAGATCATTCATGTTTAATTAACACAATAAATCACAAATCCTAACATGCTCTTATTATACATATAATTCAAAGGAAAATAACCTACACATATTCAAATACAACCTTACAAAACCTTATTCTATTTCCAATGAGTTCATACATGAAATCCAACAAACAATAAAAACAACATACGTCAATAACATAAACATCAATATCCATATATGCCTTCATATTAAACCTAACATGTTTCTATCATTTTTCATGCATACCATAATTTATTTATTCATAATATCATATACATCCTATAAAATTTCATGGATCCAATTATCAAGATTCCAAATTATTACTATACCCAAATTACATAGGTCCTAGAATATGGATCTAACATATTGAAAATCACAAAACATAAAACATAGGGAATCTATAGACATGCATAGGCCGAAACATAGAGTATCCAAAATCAACCTATCCCAATCATTCAACCTCACAAATATGCTTATTAAATAAACAAAATAAACAAAATAAATAACATCATGATTCCCTACCGAACCCCTCATCAAAACAATCTCTCAAAGCCACAAACATCCCAGCATCATAATATCAAGACCCATCATCCATAACAACCAAATGATAGATTCATTACCTCCTTGATAGAAATCAAAACCACAAGGTTGATTCTCCTCTTGAGCACCTATGTTTTTCGAATCCCCAACAAGAACAAGGAAAAAACAAGGAAAAGAAAAAAATTAATTTCTCTAGATTCAAGAAGAAGAGAATAAAAAGAAAAACAAACAACAAACTTGATTACCTACACCTAGGGATTTCGAATCCCCTCTTCTTCTTCCTCTCCTTCTTTCTTTCCTCCTTCTCTCTAGAAAATGGCAGCCCCCTCCCCTTTCTCTCTCTAGCTCGCCACACTCTCTCTCTTTTCCTCTCTTCAACACACGGCAGCCACAAGAAAAATGGCTCTCCTCTTCACATCATTCCCCATTTAACCTAATTCTCTCCATAATGGTCCACTCAAGAGAAAAGGTAAGTTTCCTTTTTCTTATTTATTTTATTTTAATTTCATTATTTGTCTTATCACAATTGATAGGAGATAAAGATGATCACTCACTTTCCTAAAATAATCATTTTCTTCTATTTTTAATTTATTTACTTTAGAAAATAAATGGAAAAAAAACTCACTTCCTTTCCCACTACACATACACGTCCAACTCACTTGCCTTTTTTTTTTTTTCTATATCAATTAATTCAAATAAATCTAATATAAGAAGTATAAAGTGTGTAGAAAATCTACACATGTGTACCATGCTACCATGCACTAGCACACACTAAATCACTAGGGTACATCACTATCTACCATGCACCTTAGTGCATTCAACCAAATCTCACATCATCACATTTTTAAAATAAAAAAAAAAATATCATTTAACAAATAATTTCACAAAAATTCTACAAACAATTATAACAATTGAATAAAACAAACAACAACTAAATAAAATAAACAAAATTTAAATAAAACAATTCACCACACTTAACACTTAAATAAAATGAAACACAAAAATTTTGATAACTAAAAAAAAAAAAATTGGTGCACTACAAATTCCCACATAGCGATCCCTTGGTCATAACCGTTCAGCTCGCCAACCGGAGGGTCCGGAGGACACTAGTAGATAACGGGAGTTCTTTGAATCTACTTTTTAGTTCCACCTTGGAAAAAATGGGGTTGTCTGTAGTAGAATGAAGGCGACCTCAATTACTCTGTACGGTTTTCTGGTGAAGGGTCAGCAGCCATCGGGACGATAGAATTAGTGGTAACATTGGGAGAAGGTTCACGAACTGTCTCCAAGCTACTTGAGTTTGTGGTAATCGATTGTCTAGCTGCTTCCAATGCGATTTTGGGCCAACATGCGTTGATGGCATTTGAAGCCATAACCTCTATCTGCCACTAGCAATAAAATTCCCTTCATCTGCGGAATATATACTGTCAGAGGTGATCAGCTCACTGCCAGAGGAATGCTATAGCATTTCTATGAAGGGAAAATCACAACCCGGGCAGCAAGCTATGGTCATAAATGACAGAGGCGAGGAGTCCCGAGAAGTAGAAGTTATTTGTGGGATGGAAGAATCTCAGCAAAAAGAGGCCAGTAACGACACCTAGCGCGATGACATTGACCCACAGATAGGCAAAGACAGGTTAGAAACTCCAGGCTAAAGAGGAGCTCGAGCAAGTAAACATTGATCCCAATGAAGCTTCAAGAGTCATAAAGATTGGGAAGAATCTTAATGATAAAGGAAGAAGGAGCTGGTCAATTTCTTACAAAAGAATCTGGACGTTTTCGCCTTGGTCACATGAAGACATGGTGGGAATAAGCTCGAGTGTAATCATGCACACTTTAAATTGGACAAGAACGTGCCTGAAAAATCCAAAAAATGGAGACGTTTGGGAACAGTCAGAGCTGAGGCTCTTGAGAAAGTAGTAGCTCGACTATTAAAGTGCGGGTTTATTCATGAAGCAAAATACCCGATATGGGTCGCCAATCCCGTGTTGGTCCCAGAGCCAAACTGGAAATGGAGGACCTGCATCGACTTCTTCGACCTAAACAAAGCTTGTCCCAAGGATTTGCTTTCCATTACCAAGGATTGATCAGTTGGTAGATGCCTCGGACAGGTCATGAGCTCATATCCTTCATGGATGCGTATTCTGGATATAACCAGATCGCGATGAATCCTGCGGACTAGGAATGTACTAGCTTCATGACCCCAAATAATGTATATTGTTATAAAGTCATGCCCTTCGGGCTGAAGAATGTCGGTGCTACATATCAACACTTAGTCAACAAATGTTTGCTAATCAGATCGGGAGAAGTATGGAAGTGTATGTCGATGATATACTTGTCAAGTCAAAGACTGCCAATAACCATGTATCCAATCTAGAAGAATGTTTTGGAATCTTAAGGAGGTATGACATGAAGTTGTATTCTCAGAAGTGCACGTTCGGAGTGGCATCTTGAAAATTTCTAGGTTTCATAGTCAACACTAAGGGAATAGAGGAAAATCCCGAGAAAATCAGGTCATTGTTAGAAATTCCCTCACCCAGGTCGCGTAAAGAAGTTCAAAGCCTGACTGGAAAGGTGGCAGCTTTAAATCATTTTATTTCAAAATCTACTGACAAGTGCGTGCCATTTTTCAACTTACTCAGAGGAAACAAAAAAATTTGAATGGACTGAGGAGTGCGAAAAGGCATTACTCGTCCTAAAAATGCACTTGGCCGAGCCCCTAGTGTTGTCTAAGCCTATGACTTGAAGAACCCCTATTCCTTTATTTGGCCTTGATAGAAAATGCAGTCAGTGCCGTGCCAGTCCGTGAAGAAGACCGTGCTCAAAAACTAGTATATTATATAAGAAAGAGACTTCTCGGAGCTGAGTCACGATACCCACTAATAGAGAAGCTAGCATTCTATTTGATATTGGCTTCTAGGAAGCTCCAACCATATTTCTAGTCCCATTCATCAACGTCATGAGCCGACCAACCTTTAAGGCAGGTATTGTAAAAACTTGAAACGTTGGGATGTCTTTTAAAATGGGCTATTGAGCTTAGCCTAGTTTGAGATATTGTACATGCCACAAACCTCAATCAGAAGTCAGGCCCTTGCTGATTTTATGGCTGAATGCACCAGAATTCTAGAGGAGCTTTTGAAGGAACCAGTGCAGGAGTTATGGAAAATCTTCGTGGATGGATCATCAAACGAGAATGGATTGGGAGTAGGGATCATCTTAATTTCCCTAGAAGGACATCAATTTTATACAGCTTTGAGATTCAGATTTGAAGCATCTAACAATGAAGCCGAATATGAGGCTTTACTAGCTGGGCTGAGAGTGGCAAGGGAGCTAAGGCAAAAGTCATCCAATGCTATAGTGATTCTCGGCTCGTGATTAATCAGGTGTTGGGAGAATATCAAGCTCGAGGTACTAAGATGGCGGACTACCTAGCTAAGGTGAAAGGAGAGCTGTCTGAATTTGAGTACAGTACTATTGAATAGATACCTCGCGAGAAGAACTCTAATGCTGACGCTTTGGCAAGGCTTGCCACCACCAAAGAAGCTGAGACATTGAATGTAGTGCCATTGGAGTTCTTGGAGAATCCGAGTGTAACAGAAATGGTAGAAGTCAAATGATCGACACAAGACCAACCTTGATGATTCCCATAATGAAATACCACACAACAGGAAGGTTACCTAATGATAGAAAGGATGCAAGAAAAATACTATATCAAGCTCCACAGTATGTGATAGTGGGACATTGTACTGACGTGGTCATTCATTGCCTCTCCTACGATGTGTTCTGTCTGAGGAAGCTAAAACCATTTTGCAAGAAGTGCACGAAGGCTTTTGTGGAGATCATGCTGGGGGGAAAACCTAGCACTGAAAATACTGAAGCAGGGCTATTTTTGGCCCACTCTAACAAAAGATTCAATATTGTATGTCCATAAGTGTGACAAATGCAAACGTTTCACCATAATTTCCTGAGCTGCTCCAGTTGAGACAATGATGATCTCATCCCCGTGGCCATTCGCGGTATGGGGAATCGACCTAATAGGATCCCTACCTATGGGAAAGGGAGGAGTTCGCTACGCGGTGGTAGCGATCGACTATTTCACAAAGTGGGTAGAAGCCGAACCTCTGGCAACCATAACTTCAAAGAGAATCCTAGACTTCGTGGTGAAGAGTATTATATATCGATTAGGTTTCCTAAAAAGATTGTGTCAGACAATGGGACACAATGTGACAGTGATCTCTTCACTGACTTCTGTGAAAAATACATCATTATTAAGAGTTTCTCCTCAGTAGTGTATCCGTAGGACATTGGACAGGTCGAGGTTGTGAGTAAAACCCTAAAGGCGAGCTTGAAGAAGAGGTTAGATGAGGTCAAAGGATTATGGCCTAAACAGCTCCCGCAAGTACTTTGGGCATACCGAACTTCTTACAGAACCTCCATGGGACATACTGCTTTTTCCTTAACTTTTGGAAGCGAGGTCATCCTTCCAGTCAAAGGCATGGTAGCCACTCACAGGAAAAGGACATTCAACCAAGAGCATAATGAGGGACTACTTAATGCATCCCTCGATGTGATTAAAGAAAAATGAGAAGAGTCGCAGTTACAACTCGCTCATTATCAACAAAAAAACACTCGCTATTTTAATTCTAAAGTTAAGATGCGTAGATTTGGATTGGGCGACCTGGTTCTCTGAAGGGTATTTCTAGCAAATAAAGATCCCAAGGATGGTGTTTTAGGCCCGAATTTGGAGGGACCATATCAGGTCATTGAGGTTTTGTGAGAAGGAACTTTCAAGATAGCTCGGTTGGATGGGAAAGTAGTCCCACGGACCTGAAACGCCCTAGATTTGAAAAAAATATTATCAATAGCAGCACCATCAATGTAAGGCTTATTTATAAAAGCCATTTTATTAAATAATAGGTGGATTATCAAATAATCTTTAAGACATTATGAGTTCGTGTTCTAGTTTTGTAAAAGCAACCAAGAAAGTTTCTACATTCTGGTTACTTGGGGGGCATATAACCCGAGATTGGAAAAATTAAGATTGCTTGATAAGTTTAAATCATTAAAATCCTTGGATAAAACTAGGTCCAAAACTTAGAGGCTTGGAAAAAAATTGATTATTCGATGGCTTTTTAAGAGCTCGAGTTTTCAATGAACCTAGCACGAACTAAGTTGAAATCATTTAAAATCCTGGACGTAACCAGGTCAAAAATTTAGAAGCTTGGAAATTTTGTATTATTCAATAGCTTTTTAAAGTTTGAGTTATTAATAAACCTAGCACGAACTAAGTTGAAATCATTTAAAATCTTGGACGCAACCAAGTTTGAAACTTGGGAAATTTTTTTAATATCAAGGGCTTGTTAAAGCTCGAGTTATCAATAAACCTAACATGAACTAAGTTTAAATTATTAAAAACCTCAGATATAACCAGGTTCAAGGCCTGATTCTTAAGGTGTGAAATCAACACACAAAACTTGGATATAAACAAGCTTGATAAATTCTAATCCGATCTAAAAACCAATTCCTAAAATCTCGAATGTACAAGTCTAAGGATTCATAAACATGAGAGATAGTAAAGGAAAGATAAATGGATCAAAAAGTTAGATGTATATTGAAATAAAGTAGGCAATTAGCCCGAGGAGAAAAACCTTGAACTGAGCCCGAAGGCAATTGTTTAATAAAACAAAAATTTTAAACAATTATAGACAAATACAAAAGAGCTATCATTGAGCTCCACCAATTCGCCCCGCTGAGGTGACCTCCTCGCCATCTCCCTTAGCTGCTCTGGAAGCCTTACAAGTCTCTGACGGTTCTTGCAAGAGCCGAGCTTTGAATCTTGCAAGGTACAGATCCCACAGCTCGACCCCCATGAAAAAGAAGTTCCCATCCAAGTTGAAGGCCCAACACTGGTATAGCATCTCTTCCATGGACGTCGATGAGGCCACCTTTTCTTCTTTAACTGCGGCCTCGGCCTGAAGTTGTGCAGTTTGAGCCTGGAGGGCAGATAATGTAGTCTTTGCAAGCTGCTCGCTTTCTTGGGATGAGGTGAGATTAGCCTTGGTGTCATGGTCACTCTTTTGAGCAGCCGCCAAGGCAGCTTTGGCAGTCTGCTCGTCTTCTTCAGCGGCAATCAGGGCAGTGTTGGTAGCGTTCAGATTGGCCCGAAGCTCATCATTTCTAGCCCTAGCATGGGCTATGCTGTGATACTGCGCCAGGACAGACTGCAAAATAATAAAACAAGTCAGTGATATACCCTTGATCATAATAAGAAGAAAATTTTCACCAAGGATAGATAACTTACATCGAGGTTCATCCCCATAGCTGATTCCATGACATTCTCCAGGCAGCACCTTTGATGGTCCTCAGATCCCTCGAGCTGGCCTTATAGGCGTGCCCCACCATATGGCTCGTGGTCTCATAAATGATACCCTGAAAGGCTTTAGGGATCTTCTCCAGGTCTTGAGGATCTACTGGTATTCGGATGGTAGGAGCTGGGACAATAGGAGCTGGGGGCTTAGCTTGTATCACTTCAGCCTGGGGAGGTACGAATCGAGGTGGAGGAGGAGGAGGGGGAACCTTAGCGGTAACAGAACTCATCGGAACTGATTCTTGAGTTGAGCTCATGTCTTTCCCCTTGGCAGGGGATCTTGAGGTGTTTCCCGCTGCAGGAGGGGTTTTCTTCGTGATCCTGAGCCTCTTTACGACAGGGTGCAAGCCGACTTTCTCAGTCTAGAAAGCAGTTCGGAGGTCAGGAGCTCCGGGTTGTTCTATATCTTCGCCTGAAAAGGACAAAAAGGAATTAGTTCAAAAATAAGGTTGTCAGAAATATATATATATAAAGAAAGAAAATAAACCAAGATCCTACCCTCTGGGCTGGGGGATGAGTCTATTATCACGAACTCTAGCCTTGTAACTAATGGAGGAGAGGGAGATTCTACAACTAATATTTCTGGGATCCTAAGGGGTTCACGTGCAGGTCCTTCCTTAGGCCTGGATCCCTCTACATACTGTCTAAATCTAGGGGAAAATGCACCCTGGAGCAAAGAAGGCTTGGTCCTACGGTTAGTCCGATACTCTTCGAAAATGGTGGATCTAAAGTTTAAAGTTTTATCTACTACGACTGTGCCCTTGGGATAACTGCTAACATGATGTACCACTAGGTGGTCTACACATTGGAGAAGGGTTATATTTCGAATGGTGTTATAAGGATGGCGGTGGACGAGCTGATTTGGGTTAAATCGAACTAACCTAAAATCGGCAACAACCCTATCTAATTCCCTATAAGGGTATGGGTTAGCTTGGCTGGAGGGGCTGGCTACTGCCCATAACGCAGCTCGTTCAAAATCAGGTTTCCAAACAGCCTCGGGGACCCGCATTTTTCGCACAAGAGGCACCTCGTCCTCTTCCTCTTCCTCGCCTTCAGTGGCTGGCAAGGCCTCCTCTTAAGAGGATGGAAGCTCGTGGATCACCGAAAGGATAGCTCAGGTCCTTAAGGACAATGTTTGACCTTCGCCGATCAACTTGCACGCCAGCATCATGACATCATTCATGACCTGGCGGTAGTCCTTCTCACTGGGTGGAAGCCCAGAAAACTTCTCATACTGACCCCCGAGGGTCACAGATTTTTCTCCCTCGCAAATATGGCTACACTAAAAAAAAAATTCATTTAAGACTTGGGAAATAAAAATATATATAAATTCACGAGCTGAATCCTTCAAGATGAAAGACTTATGAGGTCAGTTGAAATATCGATGTTCGCAGTTCGGAATCCATTCAACATAAAGAACAAGTCCTTGTAGTCGTTTGGATGACTGAGAAGTTCGATGATGGAGGCTGAGTTAGGGAATCGCGTGAGGTAGTAGAATCTGTCACCGCATCCCCTCTGCTCCGAGCTAGCTTTGACGCTGAACAAGTATAATATATCTGCCGGGGTGGGAACCTCTCACTCATGCTTCAAAAATAAATATTTCAGCCCTGCCAAAAGCCTATAAGAATTTGGGGGGGGGGGGGGGAGCTGAAATGGAGCCAACTTCACGTAATTTAAAAAGTCCTCAAAGTATTGGTCCAGGGGAAGGAAGGCCCCAGCCTTCAGATGCTCATCACTCCAAGCCACGAAGTCGTCTTGGAGAGGGGAGTAGCTCCATTCCCCTTCAAACGCAGGTCGAGCAAGGAGAGTTCCGGTCCCGACCTCTATGTTGTGGCTCAGCATGATTTCATGTACCCTCCCCTGGGTTGTGATTTTGGATACGATATGTTCAACCTTGAAGTAGGCATTGGGGTCAACCACCAGCTCCTTCTCCACCACCGGACCGAAGTGCGGGATGGGAGACTCTGGGGAAATCTGCTTCCCCTTGTTCTTCTGCTGAGCGGACGAGCTTGAGCTTGATGCATTCTTCTTCGAGCCGGTTTTCTTTTGAGGAGCCACCAGATTGCCTAACGAATAGAATGACCAAGTTAGTAGGAAAGGTATGACGCGGAAGTACGAAGGGTGGAATGGTTTACTTTTGTTATACAAGTTAAGGTTAGTGATGGACCCAAAACAGGTATGTTTTAAAAATTTATTACTCGCAAGCGCACGAATCGTATATGAAATATAGTGTTTGTGTAAGCACGAGATCGAACCCAAAAGAGTTGTCTAAAATAAAAAAAAAAAACTATTTTAAACCAAAATTAATAAATTCTAACCTAGCTCCAAAGATTGATGAGAATTTGTGAAAAGAAAATCAAATAAGAGACAATAATAAAGAAATTAAAGACAATAAATAAAAATAAATTAATAGTAGAAATCAAGATGGTAAAATAAGATTATTAAGGTATAATAATCCACAAAATATAAGTTTAATAATATTTATAAGTACATTGATTCCCAAATTTCATTAATAGTAAAAATTAATCAACTATCACTTATTCAAATTAGATATTATTATAATATTGTAGGATTTATCTTCACTTTAAAAATTATAATTTCAAAGTATTTAATGCAAATCAATCTAATGAAATAACAAATAAATCAATGAATACTATTTATAAGGCAAAACATAATATTTTTATTCTAAGCATTTGATGTGCACAATTTAATGGTACACCTTAATAAAAGAATATTATGATTTTCCACTAATGAAGAAAAAAGTGTAAATATGTTCTAACAATAAAAAATATAAGATATTTATGATGAGAGAAAATATTTAAAGAAAAAAATCCATAAACTTTATTGCACAAAATGGGAAATCAACATATAACATAAATACTATCTAGTTACATATTGTTTCTTCATTACCTTAATAATCTTAAAAAGATTAGAAACTCATAACTAGCATAGAAAATACAAACAAAAAATTACAAACATAAATAGGAAAATTTGGAGGAAGAACCCCCAAATTTTTCCTCTAAAAATACATAAAAGCTACTCTACAAAGATAAAAAGATGGAGAGAAAAGAGAGAGATATGGAAGAAGTGGTATAAGAGAAGGAGTGTGAAATGGTGAAATGAGGCTCCTATTTATAGGAGGGGATGGGGACTAAGAAATAAAAGTAAAGTACATTGGGGATTAAAAACAAGGATTAAACCAAAATAAAACATGAAATAATAAAAAAAAAAAATGGCAATTTTGATGTAAATGTTGTATGTTTGAAAATTAGAATTTGGTGAAAAGGAGACAAAGTGACAAATTAAGCTTGGATATTGTGCTCAAGAGAATGGTGTTGGTGGCTGGTTGGGTGGCTAGGCCAGAGTGGTGGACTTCGGGTGGTGTACGATTGTGCAAGGGCGGCTGAAGGCATTGGGTGGCTTTTAGTGGGCTCTGGCGTGATGGAGGCTGCTGGCGGGCCTTGGAGCTTGGGCTGAAGGGTGCTGGGCTGAGAGAGTGGAGTAGGCCCGTGAGGTCTTCGATGGGCAGGGAGCAGCTAGAGCATGGCTGGGCTTGTGGGCTGGTGTGGGAACATGGGCTGCTAGGAGGTGCTGAAGGAAGGCCCGTGGGGTGCAGCTGCTTGGAGACGCGGGCCCAAGTGGCTTCAGTAGTGGGCTGAGTGGGTGGCAGGCCTCCTTGGGCCTAGGAACAATGCCAAATTTTCTTTGTTTTTCTTACAAAATTACCACTTTCCTTTTTCTTTTCTTTTCTTTATTTTTTGCTTCAAGCACCACAAATGCAATAATTTTCCTACAAAATAAATATAAATTAAATTAAAACTAAATATTTTCAATAATAAAATAAATGAAGTTAATTCTTTAAAAATATTAATTATAACTTAATTTATATTTAACATTTAAGTTCAATAATACAACATTTTTTACCTTAAATTAAACAACAATAATTCAAATAATTAACTACAATATTTTACAAAAAAATAACTATAAAAACACACAAAAATATATAAAATCATGATAAGACTAATAAATTCAAGATTACTTAAAAACTTGATAAATCAATTAAAAACTCAAGAACTAAGCAACAATTATCATATAAAATATGGTAAAATAACTCTAATTTATAGAGTTATCACACCCCCAAACATAAAGTTTTGCTAGTCCTCAAGCAAAAGAAAATTAAAAACACAATATATTTTTTTTTATTGGTGATATCTTAAGTATTTCCTCAAGAATTGCTCAAAGATACTAGTTCTCAATTTTTTTTTTTTATGAATATAGATTAAACTTATCAAATAATCAATCTTGATTTCTAAGAAGATTTAAGCACTATTATTTTTTCATATAAACTTATAAGAAATAGAAGTGTTCTATTATGAAAAATATAAAAAAAAAACTTAGAAAACTTGATTCAATAATTAAAAACAAAGTTTAAGAACTATTCATATTTTTAAGAGAACTACATAAAAAAAAAATATCACCATTTTTTTTAATTTGAAAACAAATGAAAAACATGTAAAAATACAAAGAAAAACACATAAACACCAAGAAAAATACATACACACTACCCCCAAACTTAAATGAAACATTGTCCTCAATGAGTAATAAAATGGAAAAAGTTAAGAATGACTCCTTTGGATGTATCCTTCCTTGATTTGGCTCCTTTGTTTTCTTCTCTTCTTTTCTTTTTGGGCAAGAAGTTTCCTTCAAGCTTTTTGGAATTTGAAAAACGTGAAACATAACACACAACAAAAGTAAAATATAAAATGAAACATAAAAAGTATAGGTTGCCTCCCACAAAGCGCTTTAGTTTATAGTCTTTAGCTCGACTATAATTTTTTTTCTTTCAACCTACACCCAATCGATGGTGTTAAATTTCATTAGTAGGGTGAGTTATGACATTGATACAAATGCCATAAATAAGAATTGATAACATCACACCTACAAGAAAATTAGAAATATGCAATAATAATGGAATATCAATAAAATAAGAAAATTGCATATCTATATTAGACTCCTTTTCATTTTGAGTAAATATACAAATTTGTTCATTTATGAGCTCTTAAGATATAATTATATCCTTTTCATTTTCCTCGTGAGCTTCGAGGATTATTTCATCCAACTCTTTTGTTTCATTAGGGGGTTGGATGCATATTACAAGTTCTTCAACAACTTCATTCTCCTTTTTATTTTCAATTTGACTATTTGGATTTCGAATGGGTTGGTTGGGATAAACTTGTTTTTCTGACTCTATAACAGTTGCAAGTTGTCCTACTATTGTCTCAATTTTTGAGATTGACTGAGACTGGGCTTGTAAGATTTGGTAGGTTGATTGCATGAACTGTTGTAGGGTATCCTCTAAAGATGGGCTCGTTTCTTGTTGAATGGGATATGATAGGTCGAATTGGGCATGACTTTGATTAGGCATGTTGAATTGATGCCCTTGATTCATTTGAGATTGGGTATTATAAATGTGGGAATTCTTCCCTTGTGAATTCCATTCACAAGGGAACCTCTACACTACGAGGCATCGCAAAGGCTACTTATTGCACGCACAAGGGGACAAGGACGTCACACGGTGTTGAAGGAATTGGGCTAAGAGAGCCACCCTCGCTACACGAGGGCCCTCAGTTGTTTACCAATCCAAATGCAATCCTCGCTATGCGAGGGTCCTCGACTGGCGTCCCATGCACGCCGCGTAGCCTTGGCTATGCGCGGGTCCTCAGCCGGCCATCTGCGTATGCCGCGTCCACTCAAGCATCGAGCCTCGCCTCGCCTGCACACGGGAGAAGAAGACCAGCCTCGCTACGCGAGACACCCTCGCTATGCAAGGGTGTGGCCTTGTTGCGGCGCCCGTATCCCGAGCCTCGCCACGCCTACACCCGGGGGAAGAGGGCTAGCCTCGCTATGCGAGACACCCTCATTATGCGAGGATGTGGCCTCATTGCACCGTCCACATCCCAAGCCTCGTCTACACCCAGGGGAAAAGGGCTAGCCTCGCTATGCGATACACCCTCGCTACGCGAGGGTGTGGCCTTGTTGCACTGCCCGTGTCTTGAGCCTCGCCTCCATGTGACCTGCATAGGCCAGCCTCAACTCCTGGTGCCTTGGCTTCTCATGGCACATATAGGTTGAAGCCTCTTTGACATAGGCATGAGGAACACTTGGAGACACCTAATGGGTGTGCCAAATGAACATTAGGCATCAAACGGGGATTGATGAGGACGGTCGGGTACAGGACACGTGTACTGACATGAGGCGTACGGTTATGAAGAGAACAGAGGCATGGCCCTGTCATCTGCATCTGAGGAGTAGTGGCAGTATGGACCTGTACGAAGAGTAGTGGCACCACTTGAACACCCCCGACCATACACCAAAGCCAACAGTACTATGTCCTGAGCCACGACTCTGGCATTGTTAGGGTAGACACCACTACGCCCTGAGCCACTACACTATCAGAGTACCAGCGTACGTCCCTGTCTCCTGGGACTTGTTTGTATCAGGGGCCAATAGAGCCCACCTATAAATAGGCCTCAACCCCTCAGTTTAGGGGGTTGGAAAACTGACTGTATGAGAAACACTTAAGAAATATATGATCCTGATTCCATTGTTGCTCTGGTTTTTCTGTTGATTCTAGTTCTTTCCATCTGATTCTAAACTTTCCGTAGTATAAAAATCTGAGTTTTCTAACCTTTAATTGTTGACGAGTTCTTACCGTCAATAGTTTGGCGCCGTCTATGGGAAGCTAAGTACCAAGCTACTATTCTACCATTACTCCCAGCAAGAAGAAATGTCGAGACGTTCAAAGCGACTCAGGGAGCCACGAGAGGTGGAAGTCCACCTTAATGGAGTTCAGCTGAAGGCCTCCATGAAGGATCCTCCTCCACCCAGAGAGGTGGAGCCCCCAAGGGACCCTGAGGTTCACGAGGGTGATAGGGAGGTCTCATCACCAGCCATCCCGCCCGGTGAGAATCCTCCAAGGGCAACCATCGCACCACCAGGGAAAGCCGACGAGTTCCCGTTCCCTAAACCACCGCAGGTGCCGACCGGGCCCCTCGACGCATAGACATGATAAGCATCCTTGGGTCCATTCCGTGAGCTCGAGTTCTAAATCTCGTTTCTACGAAGAGGAAATACATGAGCTGCACAGTAAGAACCAAAGGTTGGAGACCACCCCGGAGAACATGCAAGAGGTGCTGAATGGCCTGTTGCAAGGGAAGTCAAGTGTGACCCTGCCCAAGAGGAAAGAGAAAGGTCAGGAGGGGGCAGAGACCACCGTCTCGGTATACAATGGGAGGACTCGACACACCACTAGTAATACCCCCAAGGTGAAGCTGCATGAGCGTCCTGGACCATCGAGGCCACCCCAGGGGCCAGGGCAAAGGAACAATGTTGGCTCTCGCAAAGACGTCGAGGTCACCTCAAAGAGGACGCCCTCAGATCTACAAGAAGAGCTCAACAAGAGGAGGGTGGATAAGAGGACTACCCCTCCTACTGTCCCCGGGGACGACAAAGGAAAGGAAGATGTCAACCCGTCCATGTTGAGAGACTCCCTAAAGAAGAGGAGGCAAGACCTCGATACAGAGATGAGGAGCCCGTGGAGCAAGATTGTCACCGCATCTAGAGGACACAGCCTTGAGGATGAGTTCGACCATGAATCGCCCTTCACCAAAGAAATCCAAGCCATCCGACTCCCAGCCAACTTCAAGGAGCCTCATATGACCCCGTATGAAGGAAGCATAGACCCCAAATACCATCTGGACGCATTCAATGATTTGATGAAGTTAAGGGGGATTAGTAGCGGGGCTAGATGCCACTGTTTCGCAGTCACATTGAAAGGACCTGCGTACAAATGGTTTAAAAGACTTCGGCCGGGATCCATCAGGTCTTGGCAACAGTTTTTAGAAGAATTTCTCCAACAACATCACACCGTGAGTGATTATACAATGCTGGGAACCAGCCTCGCCAATGTAAAACAGGGAGAAAATGATAGTCTAAAAAGCTACATCCACAGATTTAACATGGAAGCAGCCAAAGTGGGGAGCTTGACCCGCAGGGAGTTAAAAATGGCCATCACTGCAGGGGTGCGTCCAGGAAGCAAATTGTGGGATAATATGCTCAAAAGGGAAGTCACTGACCTAGATGACTTCTATGAGAGAGCGCAGAAGTATATTCATGTAGAGGATGGCCATGCGAACTTAAAGGCGGGAAAGTGTGAGTCCATCGCAAGGCCCCCAGCTAATGAAGGGTCGAATGGAGCAAAGAAGAAGAGGGCGTACGAAGGGTCGAGGGATGATCAACATAGAAAGCCAAAGCGGAAGCGACCATAGGCAAACGACTTATACTTTCTATACGAACCTGACGGATACCAGGGAGCATATCTACCTCACCAACGAAAAGAGGGTTCCCTTCAAGAAGCCCCCACCAATGAGGAAAGACCGGTCTAAGAGGGATCCCAGTAGATACTGTCAATACCACAAGGATATTGGTCACACCACAGTAGAGTGTATTCATTTGAAAGAAGAAATTGAGGAGCTCATCTACAGGGGACACCTGGGCCAATATGTCAGGAGAGAAAGGCCGAAGTCAGAGGACGAACCAGTGATACCTCAGACGCAAAGAGGAGCTCCAGAGATTCAGGGAGAAGTGAGAACTATTTTTGGAGGTCCAGGGTTTGGGGGAGACTCCCGGAAAGGACGAGATAGGTACGCTAGAGAAGCCAGGCGAAGTCCACCACCCTGTGTCATGAGTTTGGAACAAAGACCCCCGAAAAGCTTTAAGGGAGAAAACGACCCGATCACTTTCACAGAGGAGGATGCACGGGGGGTGCACTTCCCCCATAACGACCCTATGGTATTGATGGTTCAGTTAGCCAATATACGGGTGCATCGAGTCCTGGTGGACAATGGCAGCTCAGTGGATATCCTGTATCGTCCCGCCTTGGAAAAGATGGGGCTGGGCATCTGACACTTGAAGCCCTGCCAATATTCCTTATATGGATTAACGGGGGACTCGATACAACCCCTAAGGATGATCAAATTGGCACTTACCATGGGGGATCAACCTCGATAGACTACAGTCATGGAAAACTTCGTCGTTGTAGATTGTGTGTCAGCTTACAATGCGGTATTGGGGAGACCATCCCTGAGAGAATTGAAAGCGATAACTTCCATATATCACTTGGTCGTCAAGTTCCCAACTCCCGGAGGAGTAGCTAGTATGAAAGGAGAACAGAGAGAAGCGAGGGAGTTCTACAACACCTCCCTCCGCGCATCCGTGAAACCACGAGAACCGATGGCCATGGTGATACACGAGGCACCACGTACACCTGCAGGAAGCCCGCAGGAGCTAGACCCCAGAATCGTGGAGGAATCAGGGGCAGAACCGGTGGAGGAAATAGAGGAGGTTGAAGTAATGGAGGAACCGTTGAGAAAATTAAAGGTAGGAAAAAGTCTTCAGAACGACGTGAAGGAGAAGCTGATAAGGTTTTTGAAGGATAATCTAGATGTATTTGCATGGAGTCACGAAGATATGGTGGGAATAGATCCTAGTGTCATGTGCCACCATTTGAATATCTCCCCTGAGGCAAGGCCCGTTAGGCAGAAAAGACAAGCGCTGGACCCATAGAGGTACGCGACCTTGAAGGAGGAGATTGACAAGCTTAAGGCCAATGGGTTCATCCGTGAGTCATTTTACCCTGTATGGGTATCAAATCCGGTGCTAGTCCCAAAACCGAATGGAAAATGGAGGACTTGCATTGACTTCAAAAACCTGAATAAAGCTTGTCCTAAGGATAGTTTCCCTCTCCCGAGAATAGATCACCTGGTGGATGCGACGGCTGGGCATGAATTACTTAACTTCATGGATGCCTACTCCGGGTACAACCAGATTCCTATGAACCCAGGTGACGAAGAACATACGTCATTTATAACGGACAGAGGACTCTACTGTTACAAGGTGATGCCCTTCGGGTTAAAGAACGCGGGTGCTACCTACCAAAGGGTTGTCAACAAGATGTTTGCTAACCAGATAGGGAGGAACATGGAGGTATATGTGAATGATATGCTGGTGAAGACCAAGAATGATGCAGAGCTCAACAAGGACCTAGAGGAGATGTTTGACACACTCAGGAAATATCGTATGAAGCTGAACCCAATCAAATGCACTTTCAGTGTATCCTCGGGGAAGTTCTTGGGTTTCATGGTCAACTCCAGAGGCATCGAGGATAATCTTGATAAGATAAAGGCCCTGATAGAGATGAGCCCACCCAGGAATAAGAAGGAGGTGCAATGCCTAACGGGAAGGTTAACGACCCTTAATAGATTCATTTCGAGGTCAACTGACAAGTTCCTCCCCTTCTTCAACATCCTAAAAGGGAGCAAAAATTTCGCTTGGGATGAAGAGTGTGAAGAGGCATTTATCAAGCTGAAGAGCACTTGGGGAAGCCACCCCTGTTGGCAAAACCTAAAAAAAGGTGAAAAGCTATACTTGTACCTGACAGTGTCCGAACATGCCGCAAGCACGACTTTGGTTAAAGGGGAGAAGAAGCGTCAATGACCCGTGTACTACATCAGCAAGCGGTTGGTGGACACAGAGAATTGATACCCTGAGATTGAAAAGTTGGCATATGCATTAGTAGTGGCTTCGAGGAAGTTGAGACCTTATTTCCATGCCCATGCAATCGAAGTTCTCACTAATAGTCCTCTGAGATAGGTCTTGCATAAACCTGATACCTCGGGGAGACTGATGAAATGGTCGATTGAGTTGAGTCAATTCGATATCATTTATACCCCGAGAGCTTCCATCAATGGACAAGTGCTTGCAGACTTCATAGTGGAGTTCACCAGTCAACCAAATGAAGGAAGAAGTGAAGAAGAGGGGCAGTCAGTCGCAGAAGGGGAGCCAAGGAGTTCTGAGGAATGGAGCCGCACGTGGATGGAGCATCCAATGAAGGAGGATCTAGAGCAGGCATCATGATGATTGGACCCGAAGGACACAGGATGTACTGTGCAATACGGTTTGGGTTCGAAGCCTCGAATAATGAGGCAGAATACGAAGCGCTTCTAGCAGGACTGTGATTGGCCTAGGGGTTGAAGGTAATGCATCTACACATCTTTAGTGATTCACAGTTGGTGGTATTCTAGGTGAAAGGGGAGTACCAAGCGATGGAACCCAAGATGGCTGCATACTTGGAAAGGGTAAGAAGCTATTTGGAGCAATTGGTGGAATATAGCATAGAGCAAATCCCGAGAGAGAGGAATACCCATGTTGATGCCCTCGCGAAGCTAGCTTCCACTAAAGATGGAGATACCCTCGAATCAGTGCCTGTGGAATACTTACCAAGGCCAAGCATTGTCAATCCAGACGTTCACATGGTCAGCGTCCCGAAGGAGTCGTGGGCCAACCCGATTATAGACTACCTGAGGGATGGAGTGGTACCAACAGACAAGAGGGAGGCTCGGAGGCTAGTTTACAAGGTAGCTCGATACACATTGGTAGATGGGATCTTATATAAGAGGGGATTTTCTGTGCCACTCTTGCGATGTGTCAATGAGGAAGAAGCTGTGAAGGTGCTATATGAAATACATGAGGGTGAATGTGGCAACCATGCGAGTGGACCATCCACGGCTCAAAAAGCCATGAGGCAGGGGTACTATTGGCCTTCCATGGAGAAAGATGCAAATGATTTCGCAAGGAAATGTGACAAATGCCAAAGGCATGAGAGCTACCCCCGAAAACCCTCGAATGAATTGACCAGCATGACCATCCCTTGGCCCTTCGCTATCTGGGGGATAGACCTGATTGGCGCCCTCCCCCAAGGGAGTGGTGGTGCCAAGTACGCAGTGGTAGCCGTAGATTACTTCACCAAGTGGGTCGAAGCAGAACCTCTAGTGAAGATAACAGCCAAGCATATCACTACCTTTGTCAATAAATTCATTGTCTGCAGATTCGGAGTGCCCTATAAGATTATTTCTGACAACGACACTCAGTTTGAAGGGGAAACGTTCAAGGAGTACTGTAGGGAAAGAGGCATAAGGAGAAGCTTCTCAGATGTTGTGCATCCATAGGCCAATGGGCAGGTGGAGGCCATTAACAAAGTCTTAAAGAGGAACTTAAAAACAAAGCTAGAGAAGATGAAAGGTGCTTGGGTCGAGGAGTTACCAAAACGTTCTTTGGGCCTACAGAACCACTCCACGCACTACCACTGGAGAGACCCCTTTCTCCTTAGCATATGGATGTGTGGCTGTCCTCCCGATTGAGATGAAGGTTAACTCGCATAGGATACAGGCATACGAGGGCCAGGTCAACCATGCGGCAATGGCCGAAAGCTTGGACATGCTAGAAGAGAGAAGGGAAAAGGCACAAATGAGGGTGGCGATATACCAACAGCGGGCAGCCATGTATTACAACTCGAGGGTGTGAGAGAGAACGTTCAGAATATGCGACCTGGTATTAAGAAAAGTACTCCCCAACACGCGAGACCCGGGGGCGACGGTACTTGGGGAGAAATGGGAAGGGTCTTACCAAGTCGCTCAGTACATACCACCAAACACCTATAAGCTGGCGCGCATGGACGATACCGTCATACCTCGAGCGTGGAATGCGGAACACCTTAGGAAGTACTACCAGTAAGACTTCCACTCCTAATGCAAGCAGTAGCTGTGTTTAGTTTGTTGCAGGTTATGCTATCTTAGTAGGCGAGAATCAAAGAGGTTACCTAGATAACCTCCCAAGTAGATGTAAGCCTTTTATCTATATATATATCGTTGTAATCTGACTACTATGAATGAAACTGTTCACCACTTCGTATGTTATTTACTTCTTTATGCGAGCATCAACTAAAGTCCCAGCCAACATAAATCTCACCAGGCACTTGGGGGGTAGGACAACACTAGTATAAAAAAAAATCTCTTATATTCAAAAGGATTAGCTACCCTTATGAATATCAAGGGAACAGTTTAAAAGGATGACCTCCAACTAAAGGCCGACACCCCAAGAGGTGAGGCCGTAAGGAGGGAATCGCCCAATAAGTCTAGATCGGCCATTAAGCCGGCTAGCCAAAAATGGTCCTACAAGGAACTCTTGAAAAAATAGTACTATGTATAACGACGAGAAGGATGCTTCTCGCAAAAAGTAGCAAGCGTGCGCAAAGAATTTAAAAGGACCCCAATAGCCCAATGGGTTAACGTGTCCTTACAAGTATAATCAAGGTGCACCAGAAAGATTATCGCCATCAGATCAAGGAAGATATATGTAATCCACAAACAATAGTAATAAGAGGGACTTACCAAAGCCCCTTAAGTTTGATGAACACAAAGAAAAAAAAAAGGAGAAATAATGCGAGGGATTACATAACAATAACATACATAGACCGAATACAAAGGAACCTACAAATCTCCATCTTGACCCTTCCACTCAGAAATCTTCTCGACGGTATAGTCCCTAAAAGGAGATAGTTCAACGGTGGGGTTAGTCCTCCAAACAACATGCAACGTGTTCTTGACTATGCGATTCTCAGCGTTCACAAGCTCAGCCTCAAGTGCACTGATCCTCCCGTTTAGAGTTTGGATGGTAGCCTCCAGCTAAATGTTGGTATGAGAGGTTGATGCAGCTCGGGCTAAGGCGGCGTCCCTCTGGCAAACCGCCTCGATCAGTTGACTTGACATGGCATCCTTTGCGGTCTCGGCCACCGATAGGTTCCCCAGTGGCTCCTCAAGCTCGTGTTGCAACCGTTGGGTCGATGAAGAGTGGGAGGCGATCAACTGATGACTCAAGATGGAAGCCTGAGTAAGGGCGAGGATATGAAACAAAGCCTCGAGGGTCAGATGATATACAAAAAATAATATATAAAAAGTACATATATAACCATCATAAATGAATAAACCGAGTATCACGACAAATACCTGCAGGGAGGCTCGCATATAGGCGTCCTCTAGCTCAGCCTCGGGGACATTGTGCAGCGTCCCCCACTCACCTTTGGGAAAGTTTCCCAGATGATGGCTCATGGCTTCCCCATACTGGCTCGCCAGAGGATGATCTTCAGAAGCAAAAACATGAGCTTGGCCGAGGGAGGTGCGAGTGCTTGCCGAGGCATGCTTTGTCAGGGATGGGGACTGAGAAGGTCCTGACCCATCTGTAGTTGTGCGGGGAGCAGAAGAGTGCAGAGTCATTTCCTTGGGTAAAGAGGCACTTGAAGATGCCCGCCTGGGACACCTCCTCGGGGGTAAAAGAGCCCCAGCAAAAGGAGGAATGATGAAATTCCTTCTAGGCATGGAGGGGCAAGGGACTGAGGCAACAAAGGCAAACTCGCCGCCAGGCATCGACGGTGACATCCGAGAGGTAGCACCGCCTGTATGACTGTCATCGGCTACACCCTTAGCCCTGCCAGCAGCAGAGTATAAGCAGGAGTAGTTCTCAGACACCACTGTCTTCTCAACGTCCATATGGTCACCCGAAGGGTAGACATAGTCCCTATCAGCTACTTCGTCATAATTACTTTCATCGTGACCATATACCCACGGACCCACAAGTTCGGGTGCCGTAGGGGGTGGATCCACAGGTTCGGTTGACGTAGGGCGTGGACCCATAGGGTTGGATGACGTAGGGCGTGGACCCGCAGGTTCGGGTGATGCAGGGTAGCAACCCGCAGGGTCAGGTGACGCGGGGCGTGGATCCTTAGATTCAAAGGAAACGAAGCATAGGGTGACTGTCTGGTCCGGGGTCAACAACCCATACAAGCGAAGGTTGCTCTCTGTAAAAAGGGCGTTGTCTTGCTTGTATCCCTTCGGCAAGGCCAGGATTTGCATTACTCGGTCATGAGCCGACCGTTTCAAGTTGGAACCAACAACCCCTAAAAGACCTGCCATCAAACGAAAAGAAATAACTACAGTTAGAAAAGCTATAAAAAAAAAAAGAGAAGCCGAGTAAAAAGAGAAACCTCTAATATATGGGATCAAAGTGAGAATAGCCTTACGTGGGGTGTTGAAGCTAGTGTGTCGGGTCTGCCCGATATAAGTAAAGAAGTAGTCTGACTTCCACGACCCCCTATTTGAAATGGAGCCCTCCACGAGGGAACTCCCATTAAGGGCCGCGACTTTTTGGAGTTGGTAGAACCCAGGGGAAGATGTATTCTCCCTCAGGGTGAAGAAGTAATGAACCTCGCTCATCGAAGGCCCCCTAGAGTACACCTAACGGTACAACACATATAGGCAGCTAAGCGTCACCCAGAAGTTGGGGGACAATTGTAATGGCGCCAATTCAAAGTAGTTCAACACTTTGACAAAAAAAGGGTGAAGCGGCAAAGCCCCACCAGATCAAAATATGGAATTGCTGAAGGCCACGAACCCTTCTGGCGGTTCAGACGCGCGTTCATTGCTCTCTGGTATAAAGAACTTGAGATTCAATGCTAACTGATGAGCTTTTAGCATGTTGCCCAGTTTCTTCAGGGTAAGTGTGGACCTGCCTGGTTCATCGGAAGTGTCCAAGGCTCTGTTCGACATCTCAGGTACCTGGACAAAGATAGGCAGCTTATGAGCAATAGACTTTCTAAGGGTCCTGGAAGACCCCCCACATGTCCTATGTCTACCAGCGCTTTGCTTGACCCTAGGGCGCAAGACCTGGGATAGGAGAGGAAGCGCGGGTGGAATCATGGAAAGGAACTCCGGTTCAACAAATTCACGTCTACCGCTTTCGAAGGAGGGATCCCTATGACCAGGAGACTCGTCACGACGAAAGGAAAAAGGCTCAGGGGCAAGTTTTCTTCTAGGCAAGCAATTTCAGAAAGGCAATCCTGGAGGATTGATTGTAGCTGGGAAACGTATGTCACTTGCTGGGGGGAGAAACCAAAACCCGCGTCCTTGGTATGGGATTCTAGCTCCCTCTCCAGGCCGCACGCTTTATGGCTGAGGTAGGACAGTCTCCGGAGGTAGAGCGTCCGCACACCCCCGCAGTTAGAGGGTCTACGTACGTCGGCCCCTGAGTCGGAGGATGACAACTCAATAAATTCAACATTGGACGGACCTTCGGGACATCGCCTAGACGCCATGGACTAGCTAAGACTCGAGGGTGTGTATGCGTAAGGGTAACCCTATATCTGCAACATGAGTGTGAGGGGTATAAGAAAAGGGCCTATGTATATGTACTAGAAAGGCTATACGAAAAGAATGACAAACTCTGAAGAATGAGTGTCGTGCAACCATTAATTCTACCCCCGCGTAGTCAATGTAAAACAAAAAGAGAAAGAGAGGAAAGAGGCATACCTGTGGGTATATGAAGCTGAGGGTGTGCGAGGATAGACTTGTGTAGGTGTGGGGTCGGTTGAACGATAAGCAGGGGCAAGACCGTACGAGCAAGAGAATGCCTAGCGTCACCGTAAAGCTAGCCCCAAAAAAAAAAAATTTAAATAAATAAATAAAGGAAGATGAATAATGAAAATAGGAAGGTTACCTCAAGAATGCTTTGGAGGTGGATAGAACCCTTGAACTCTTGAAAGTGGTTTGGAGGGAATACCACTAGGCTAGGCAAGTCTTGGTGTGGTGAAATGGCTTCAAGCCTTGGGGTATTTATAAGGAATGTCAAGGCCCCCTAGCCATTGGATCTATATCCCTATGAATGGTGGAGATCAATAGTATGGGTAACCTTGGGATCCGCAATTGAGAATGATTGGCCCTTATGCAATCTTAGGGATTTTCATGGATCCCCCAAGAGTTAGATGGTTGTTGTGTTTCTTTGGACACTATAAAGAAACACAACTTCAAAACTCACTTTGTATTTCTTCAAGCGACATTGGGAAATGCTCCAAGGTTGAGTCCCCCAAAGTTGGCCATACATGTCAAGCAAGAGAAAAAGAAAGAGTCTACAAACACACTTAAAAGTGTACTTATAGACTCGGGGGGAAGCGTAAATGTGGGAATTCTTCCCTTGTGAATTCCATTCACAAGGGAACCTCTACACTACGAGGCATCCTAAAGGCTACTTATTGCACGCACAAGGGGACAAGGACGTCACATGGTGTTGAAGGAATTGGGCTAAGAGAGCCACCCTCGCTACACGACGGCCCTCGACCGCTTACCAATCCGAACGCCATACTTGCTATGCGAGGGTCCTCGGCTGGCGTCCCATGCACACCGCGTATCCTTGGCCGTGCGCGGGTCCTCGGCCGGCCATCTATGTAGGTCGTGTCCACTAAAGTATCGAGCCTCGCCTCACCTACACACAGGAGAAGAAGACTAGCCTCGCTACGCGAGACACCCTCGCTATGCGAGGGTGTGGCCTTGTTGCGGCGCCCGTATCCCGAGCCTCGCCACACCTACACCCGGGGGAAGAGGGCCAGCCTCGCTTTGCGAGACACCCTCGCTATGCGAGGATGTGGCCTCGTTGCACCGTCCACATCCCGAGCCTCGTCTACACCCGGGGGAAGAGGGCCAGCCTCACTATGCGAGACACCCTCGCTACGCGAGGGTGTGGCCTCGTTGCACTGCCCGTGTCTTGAGCCTCGCCTCCATGTGACATGCATAGGCCAGCCTCGACTCCTAGCACCTTGGCTTCTCATGACACGTATAGGTTGAAGCCTCCTTGACATATGCACGAGGAACACTTGGAGACACCTAATGGGTGCGCCAAACGAACATTAGGCATCGAACGGTGATTGATGAGGATGACCGGTTACAGGACACGTGTACTGACACGAGGCATACGGTTGTGAAGAGAATAAAGGCATGACCTTGTCATCTGCATCTGAGGAGTAGTGGAGTACGGACCTGTACGAAGAGTAGTGGCACCACTTGAACACCCCCGACCATACACCACAGCTGATAGTACTATGTTCTGAGCCATGACTCTGGCATTGTCAGGGTAGACATCACTACGCCTTGAGCCACTACACTATTAAAGTACCCGCGTATGTCCCTGTCTCCTGGGACTTGTTTGTATCAGGGGCCAATAGAGCCCACCTATATATAGGTCTCAACCCCTCAGGTTAAGGGGTTGGAAAACTGATTGTATGAGAAACACTTAAGAAATATATGATCCTAATTCCATTGTTGCTCTGGTTTTTCTGTTGATTCTAGTTCTTTCCATCTGATTCTAAGCTTTTCGTAGTATAAAAATCTGAGTTTTCTAACCTTTAATTGTTGACGAGTTCTTACCGTCAACAAGTATGACTCCATGAAAAATTTGGATTATCAGCAGGGGTAAAAGGGATATCAGAGGATTCATGCATTTCATGCATATCATTAGTTTCACCATAATTTAAATTTGATTGCTCATAATAGTTGTACTCAGAATTCCAACTATAATTAAAATGATCCATTTCAAGAGATATATATAT
The DNA here is from genome assembly GCF_963169125.1 of Humulus lupulus. NCBI lineage: Eukaryota > Viridiplantae > Streptophyta > Magnoliopsida > Rosales > Cannabaceae > Humulus > Humulus lupulus. The sequence goes on along the minus strand of NC_084797.1, from coordinate 64,216,710 downwards.
ATTAAGAAATTAAGAAGAGTACTAAACACAATAATTAAGGAAAAAGAAAAAAAAATTAAGATAACATAAACAATATTAAGAAATGAAAATAAGAGTTAGGAGGCACAAGTGCCATCAACTATCACAAAATAAGAGATGATAACACAAGAGCTAGGAGGCACAAGTGCCGTCAACTATAAAAGTATAACAACAACAAAAATAAAAAGATTATAACAAATGTTAGGAAGGTAAAGTGCCGTCAACTAAAAATAAAAAAAAATTACAATAAGAGCTATAACAAAATTTAGGAGGCACAAGTGCCATCAACTAACTAAAAAAAATTAAAAAGATAGATAGGAGGCACAAGTGCCGTCAACTAAAAATATATATATAATTATATAAGTAAGTTTTTTTATAGGTGGTAGAACCGTCCCAAATTTTCTTTTTATCTTTTTTTTTTTATAGTTTTAAATATATATTTTATATTTTTGTAAGTGCAAAATTTAAAATAACTAGTAGAAGAATTCACTAACCTTGAGAAAAAATTCGTTTCTTTTCTTGCAACTCCTCGGAAACAGCGCCAAAAACTTGATAGACCCAAAACAGATATATTTTAAAAATTTATAACTCGCAAGCGCACGAATCGTATATGAAATATAGTGTTCGTGTAAGTACGGGATCGAACCCAAAGGAGTTGTCTAAAATAAAAAAGAAAACTATTTTAAACCAAATTTAATAAATTCTAACCTTGCTCCAAAGATTGATGAGAATTTGTGAAAAGAAAATCAAATAAGAGACAATAATAAAGAAATTAAATACAATAAATAAAAATAAATTAATAGTTGAAATCAAGATGGTAAAATAAGATTATTAAGGTTTTGGAATCTACAAAATATAAGTTTAATAATATTTATAAGTACATTGATTCCCAAATTTCATTAATTGTATAAATTAATCAACTATCACTTATTCAAAATATATATTCTATTTAAGCACAAATTATTATAGAATTGTAGGATTTATGTTCACTTTTAAAATTATAATTTCAAAGTATTTAATGTAAATCAATCTAATGAAATAACAAATAAATCAATGAATACTATTTATAAGGAAAAACATAATATTTTGGTTCTAAGCATTTGATGTGCACAATTTAATGGCACACCTTAATAAAAGAATATTATAATTTTGCACTAATGAAGAACAAAGTGTAAATATGTTCTAACAATAAAAAATACAAGATATTTAAGATGAGAGAAAATATTTGAAGAAGAGAATCCATAAACTTTATTGCACAAAAATGGAAAATCCACATATAACATAAATACTATCTAGTTACATATTGTTTCATCATCACCTTAATAATCTTAAAAAGATTAGAAACTCATAACTAGCATAGAAAGTACAAACAAAATATTACAAACATAAATAGGAAAATTTGGAGGAAGAACCCCCAAATTTTTCCTCTAAAATACATAAAAGCTACTCTAAAAAGATAAAAAGATGGAGAGAAAAGAGAGAGATATGGAAGAAGTTGTGTAAGAGAAGGGGTGTGAAATGGTGAAATGAGGCTCCTATTTATAGGAGGGGATGAGAACTAAGAAATAAAAGTAAATTCCATTGGGGATTAAAAACAAGGATTAAACCAAAATAAAACATGAAATAATAATAATAAAAAATAATGGTAATTTTGATGTAAATGTTGTATGTTTGAAAATTGGAATTTGGTGAAAAGGAGACAAAGTGACAAATTAAGCTTGGATATTGTGTTCAAGAGAATGGTGTTGGTGGCTGGTTGGGTGGCTAGGCCAGAGTGGTGGACTTCGGGTGGTGTACGGCTGGGCAGGGGTGGCTGAAGGCTGATGGCATTAGGTGGCCTCTAGTGGGCTCTGGCGTGATGGAGGCAGCTAGCGGGTCTTGGAGCTTGGGTCGAAGGGTGCTGGGCCGAGAGAGTGGAGCAGGCCCGTGCGGTCTTCGGTGGGCAGGGAGCAGCTGGAGCATGGCTGGGCTTGTGGGCTGGTGTGGGAACGTCGGCTGCTGGGAGGTGCTGAAGGAAGGCCCGTGGGGTGCAGTTTCTTGGAGACGCGGGCCCAAGTGGCTTTAGTAGTGGGCCGAGTGGGTGGCAGGCCTCCTTGGGCATAGGAACATTGCCAAATTTTCTTTGTTTTTCTCACAAAATTACCACTTTCCTTTTTCTTTTCTTTATTTTTTGCTTCAAGCACCACAAATGCAATAATTTTCCTACAAAATAAATATACATTAAATTAAAACTAAATATTTTCAATAATAAAATAAATCAAGTTAATTCTTTGAAAATATTAATTATAGCTTAATTTATATTTGACATTTAAGTTCAATAATACAACATTTTTTACCTCAAATTAAACAACAATAATTCAAATAATTAACTACAACATTTTACAACAAAATAACTATAAAAACACAACAACAACAAAAATCATGATAAGACTAATAAATTCAAAATTACTTAAAAACTTAATAAATCAATTAAAAACTCAAGAACTAAGCAACAATTATCATATAAAATATGGTAAAATAACTCTAATTTATAGAGTTATCAGTTTGCCTCAGCCCCATCGCGTGATGCCACAGAATACCCTAAGTTATGCGCCTCAGTTTCCCAACAGACCCCCGATATTTAGGGATCCATGTGTTAGACTGCCAGACCACTACTTTCCTTGGGAGGCGGTTTAGTGCAAAACCACCCAAGAAACATATCCTCTAAGCTATCTGGTTCTAAACCTAAAAACCCTTCATTTCCTTTATCCCCAAATGGGTATTCTTTAAATTAATGCACCATTAGGATTACCCAGATTTACCCATAAAATTCTCAGTTTTATGAACGTCTTATTTCTAAAAACATTTTAGGATTCGGCCGTAACATAAGTCAAGACCTATTCTTTAAAAACTCTCATAAGTATCTTAAAAATAACTACAGTGAATGTTACGAATGAACGTAGTAAAGAATAGAAATTCCATTAAAAAAATGGAAGGGAAAAACTCTTCAAACCAAAAAATGAGATACTTATCGTGTGTTCTTTAACAGTAAGTTGTAGAATCAGCAACATGAAGCTCCTGGAAAACTTCTCAGTGACTGGGTATGGTGAATGATTTTTGGGGATTTCTGAGAAAGAAGAAAGGCTTGGAAATGCAGAATATGAATTTTTTTAAATGAAAGGTGTTGAAGTTTGAACTCTAGCTATTCTTTTTATACATAAATTGTGTAGATTAATCTGGGCCATTCAATTGGGTTATTTAAAGATCCAAGGGTCAAGGTTAAATAGACCAAATGGTGGAAAAAAAGTGACAAGACAATTATTGTAGTCCTCAAAACCCGAACAGATGCCAATCGCGGTACGCCACGTGTCCAGTACTCGAGTAGTGGGTAGGCGTGGTTTTGTGTAACGGAAGTCTAAAAGCCTCTACTGTGTAGGTTAGAAAATGATGACGTCATACACGGGCATGAGCTTGGGGGGAAAATGTTGTACCCTAATTTCAGCACGAGTTTATTCGCCCAGCTCGGGTACAACTGGCAAATAAATATACGGAGACATAGCATGGGAGTGATATCTGATAGTTATGCACGTGGACAGCTCGGGTTTCGTGTGGTCACCCATGGTTTTAGGCGCCCTGGGTCTAACCCGAGCAAGGGATACGAAGGTCGTGAAGTGCGAGCTCAGGATATTAAAATAGCTATCTAAGCACGAGCTTGGAGAAGACAACCAGCTCGTGGTAATTCTAATATATTGCACACCTGCAGATCCCCAGAGACTCGGGTCCTTTTATGCATTTATTTATGACCAGGCTATCATATTTAATGTCCTAGATACTAGGAGAACATTTACTTTGTGATAAAATCATATCCCATTATAAATGGGAAGTATATGTATTAAATGTAATAATTATGTAAATGCGTGATTAACTCACGCAGTTTCCCAAACCTGTCTATGGAATTCCCTTATAAATAATGGGAATATTGAACAGGGAGGGGGACCATTATTACGTAATACCAAAACTCTGCCAAAATATATAGAGAAACAGTAATAATATAGACTCATGGACTAGGTGGATTTTAACCACTGAACTACGTAAAAGTTTTGTGTTCTTGAGTGAAATCATTTATTTTTCATTACGGTTTATTAAGCACTAATCTACATTATTATTTCTTAATACGCTATTGGCGAAAAACTTCGTCAACAGGTACAATACGACCCCATGTATTTCTGCTTCATGCATCACGTTGATGATGCTCAAGACATGGTCACGCACAGAAACACCCTTCTTTATCTTAGTAGTCACGTAGGTTCTAGTAGCCTCATGTCTACTTTGATCAGAGTGCTGCCCAAACATGGTCTGCAGAGATTCCATTATCTCAAAAGTAGTTTCCATGGGTTCATGCTTTGTTCTCAAAATATCATTCATGCACACAAACATGTAACACTTAGCCTTATTATTGGATTGAATCCATGAATCATATATGTCCCGAATATTCTTTAGGCCATTGATAGCGGGCTTTTCAGGACATTCCTCAGTTAGGAAAAATTTGTGGTTTTCACAGATTAACATTAAATTTAGATTTGATTTCCATCTTATAAAGTTATCATTATTAAGTTTTTCAAGTGAAAGTAAAGCAGTAATCAAATTGCCACCGTTCGACATTACTAAAAGAAATAAAATACAATAATATTACTATTTGAAAAAATATCAATTATTTGGAAAGTAAATATGATGCATGAATGCAACAATCAAAACAAATAAACTTATCATTTACTATTCCATGGTAAAACTACCCAACAAATAAAGTGTCGTCTTAGGGTCGCTCAAGTTAAATTGAGATACCATATAAGACAATCTTATCTTTATTATTTAAAACTTAAATTAACTCTTTATTTTTACTTTTAAAAATAAAGTACTGTTGGTTTGGTCAAGATATAATTATCCACCGCAAAAGCTTAATTTCATCTTTGTAATTGTAACTCATTATTTCAGAATTTATGACTTAACTTAGAGAGTGTCGCCTTAGGGTCGGTCAAGCCTAAAATACAACACTCTTTCCTATTTTCATAAGAAGCCAACCTTGGTTTCAATATGTCTAGAAACCTTCCTTAGGGGGGGGGGGGGGGGGGGGACGGAAACAAAACCGCCTCGAGGCCTTATTCATATTTCACGGTGTTGTACTAATAATGGAGACCATTGGTCACATTGAGACGTTAACATTCTCCCACTTACTATTTTAGAAAAAAATGTGTTTTATTAAACTAATCAATTAATTCCAAATTAATTACTAGTTTATTAATAACCCTGTGAATGTAATTAATTATAAAAGAGCATGTTTATTTAATTAATATTATCTAGATAATTACCCATTACATTCATCTCACTTTACTAAAACACTTTTTAAATAAAGTTAGTTATCTTAAATGCCTATAAAACTATTGCCTTTATTATGATGTGATTTACCAAGTTTTAACTAATTTAAGACTTAGCAGTTTACATGCAATTGATTTCTCTGAAACAATTTATATAAATACTTAGGACAATCCTAGACAATCATGTTTTATAAAAGAGGCATTATTAATCAAAACTGTGTGGGATTTCATGAATGACATGTAATTGATTAATGCATGACCATGTTATCAATCAAACATTAATTTACATTTATTTAAATGAATACAATAGATAAATAAATAAAAAAATAATAAATGATAAACCGAGTACTATTGGATATTTCTAAATTTACAACCCTTTGAAAAAATAGAAATAAAATTATAAAATTGGTCTTTAGTTGTTTGCAAGACTCCAAGAATGCCCTTCTTCTCATATAGGCCATTCTTTATAATTCTTAAGAATTTTTTAGGCCCAACTAAATAATTAGAAACTAACTTTCTAACTAATCTATTTAATTAAAACTAACTTTTTATTAAATAACTATTTTTTTCATCTTTTTAATTTAGTTGAATTTAAATAATTAAAGAATCATATTGTGGATGCCAAAAATCCACCAAACAAAAACTCTTTAGTCTCGGGTTGGAACATAGGGACAAAGGTCACTTATTCATGCTATTGGGCCCGAGCCTGTAGGCCTTGTTGAATACAAGAGATCGTCTCCTGAGAAACAACACATTATGAGCCACAAGGTTTGGCCCTGCTAAGCTAAGGGGCCACAATGAATACTGCAAGAGGATAGGTGCACAAGGCCCTCACATAGTGAGGTCCAACGTGCCCGCGCAAGGCTGACATGCTCACGGGTCAAGATGCACTCATATGCGTAAACGCTGCCAAAGACGCCCGGGACATACCCCCGTGGATGCTCAATATTCCATGCCTATAAAAGACCCAAAGAACGCACTTAGACCCCCATACGCCTACACTCTCATTGGGTCCTCGAGCCATTAGGCATGCACCTCCTAGCGAGGCCAGCAGGCATGCACCTCCTAGCGAGGCCATCAGGCATGCCCCTCCTAGCAAGGCCATCAGGCATGCCCCTCCTAGCGAGGCCATCAGGCATGCACCTCCTAGCGAGGCCATCAGGCATGCCCCTCCTAGCGAGGCCATCAGGCATGCGCCTCCTAGCGAGGCCATCAGGCATGCGCCTCCTAGCGAGGCCATCAGGCATGCCCCTCCTAGCGAGGCCATCAGGCATGCCCCTCCTAGCGAGGCCATCAGGCACGCGCCACCAGCGAGGCCATCAGACACGCGCCACTAGCGAGGCCCTCCATGCGCGCGCCACCAGTGAGGCCCGTAGGCCACCATCTTCTCGGGAGGCCGTTGCACCATCGCGTCACTAGTCTGGATCCATGCCGCAAGGAGGCAAGTATAGCTAGGCCCTTCACCACTAGGAGCCTTGCAAGGCACGGCCAGTGCATGGGTCATTACCACCTCGAATCTATGCCTTGCAAATGAGGGTCATATGGCATTGATCTCATGAGGTACGGAGTCCACTGACGAATTGAAAGGAGTTAGAGTATGGACATAGTACCCACGTCAGATAAGTAGTGGAGGTACGAACAAAGTACCATCTGTGGTCCTCACCAGCCACTCCTCTGACACCCGTACTAGGCAGGTAGTGGAGGCATGACCAGGTACAGGATGTGAGGTGCTCCCATGATCTCTGACCTTGTACCAGAGCCAACATCACTACCCCTGGAACCACTCTCCTGTTAGTGTACTTGTGTACCATCTGGTCCCCTGGACCACCATGTACCCAGGGCCATTAGAGCCTACTATAAAATGAACCCCACTTCCACAGAGAGGGGGGTTGGAAAATTCATTGTATGCAGAGGCTATTAAGCAATATACATTTTTCACTCCATTGTTCATCTGTGTTTATCCTTTCATAAGTTAATTCTAAGTTCTTATATAAACATTGCCGCATTTACCTTTAAGTTTTCCGACCTAATTTCGTTGACGAGATTTCACCGTCAACACATATACAAATAATTATTTAAACTTAAGATAGGATCTTAACAAACTAAAATATATTTTATTTTTCTAACAAAAATAAAATAAGATAATTAATTTTTCAAATTCAAACAATTTTAAAAAACAATTCAATAAAAGATAATTATCACAAAAATAGGATCTATTGTTTGGAGGGTTAGGGTCGGCGCCACTAAGGGGCTGGGGAAAGCCAGCTCATGGGATCAAGAGTCACTTGGCACGACTGGCGCGTAGAGGATCGACGAGGGGGGCAAGGGCACAGTCTGGTGCGCATGCGAGGGCAGCGCCTAGGAGCATGGGCCAATAGGGTAGGCGCACGAGCGCGCGAGGCAGCTGGGCAGGTGCACGAGCGCATGAGACTGCTGGTGCGCGTGCGGCTCGGGCTGGTGGTCAAGGGGCTCAGACCATTTGCTTGAGCTAGTGACTCGTATCCCTTTTCTTTCTCTTGTACATATTTTTAGATTAAAATTTCAAAAATCGTATGCCCTTTATTGCTTACACAATATCTAGGAATTCAAATTCCTAAGCCAATAACACCATATAATTAACAATCAATCATTCCACCATACATTAAAAAAAACACATCCATCCATTCAATATACATATCAACATACATATAAAAAATGCAAGAAACCCACACATCATTTAATATTATATATATATATGTATACTTCTCTATTACCAATTGTTGGTATTAAATATGAAAATTAGAATATGCAACAAATGGGATCTTTTAAAATCATTAATACCAGCCATGATCATAAATATATAGATATATTAAATCACATACAAATAGATAAAATATTACCTCTTGAAGTGCATTGTGGATGCCAAAATCCTCCAAGGAAAAAAGGTTTAATCCCTTGCTGAAATAAATGGCTAAGGGTCACTTACCCACTCCATTAGGCTCACGCCTAGAGGTCTCACAAGACCACAATCTAGACAACACTCCCAAGTGCCTCGCGAGGTCCCTGCCTCACTAAAGATACATCCACCTCACGCGCCCATTGCCTCGCATGCCTAAGAGGGGCGCATCTCACGTGCCCCGCGCCTTACGCAGTTCGCACCTCACGCGCCTAACGTCTCGCCACCTCGCCTCGTGTCTCCGCAAGGCCATCTCGTCTCATGTTTAGCGACTACGCTTCGCACACCAACTACACACCTAGCACCTCATTAGGGACAAACTTCACAAAGGCACTCGTGCCTAGACATGAGCCTCGATGCCCAAGAACTTCTCACATGACGGTTTCATGGGACCATCTTACTAGGCCCCTTAAGCCTCTTGGAATCATGCATCTTGCTCAGGAAGCCCTATTCTATTTTCGAGTAGGTGCCTGTAGCGCATCAATTTTCCAAAGGATGATTGGTACTCAAAGTAGTCAAAAGAGCTACACAGACCTTAAGAAAAGGGACTTCGAGTTTTTTGTTGGAGAGTTTATATTCTTGAGAGTCTCGCCAATGAAGGTGTTATGCATTTTGGGAAGAAAGGAAAGTTGAGCCCAAGATTTATAGGTCCATTTGAGATTTTGGACAGAGTTGGGCAAGTTGCATACCGTTTAGCGTTGCCCCCAGCACTACCCGAAATGCATAATGTCTTTCATATCTCGATGTTGCGTAAGTATGTATCAGATCCCTCTCGTGTTGTGAGTTTTGAACTGTTACAGCTGAAGTAGGACTCGAGTTACGATGAATAGTCAAAGTGTATCATCAAAGAGAGAGTCAAGGAACTGAGATCCATAAGGATTCCATTAGTTAAGGTCCTATGGAAGAATAATACGGAAAGAGAAGCAACATCAGAGATGGAGAAAGACATGAGAGAAAGATACAATGAGTTATTGGATAAGAAAGAATTTAAGGACGAAATTCTTTTTAAAGAGGGTATATTGTAGCACACCAAATTTTTATTTTACTTTATTAAATTGTGTGCTTTATTTTATTATTAGTTGTTAAGTGTTAGGAATTTTCCTCTATAGTTTGCATTGTTTGGTAGTAATTATGTGAATTAAAATTGTTAATTGTTTTATTTTGTGAGTTCTTGAGTTTTGGTTGTGTCCACCAAAGTGCATGGTTAGTAGAAATGCACCCTAGCATTTTTGTGTGTGCATGCAATAGTTTTTCCCATTAATTATTTAATTTATGAGTATATTATCTAACTAAGAAAAAGGAGATATTAGGAGAATGTTCTATAGAGTAGTGTTCGTATTTTTTTTAAAAAGAAAACAAATAGTGTAGAGGGAGAGTGTGAGTTCACGACAGCCACAAAGGGAAAGGAAATTTGATATCCTAATTATTTTATTTATTTCCTTGATGGGTCAAAGGCTTTTATTGCCTTGATTTGGGAGAGGGAAATTAGGAAATAACAAGGGAGTGATTTGGGTAATTTGTTCTAGGTTTTTCATTAAGCTAGGATAAGTAGGGAAACAAGTGAGCTCTTGGCTCACTTGGGCATTGTGGACGATTGCTAGAGAGAGAAGGAGAGTACGCGAGGTAGAGAGAGAACGGAAGAATGAAAGAAAGAAAGAAAGAGAGATGGAGATCGTGGAAGAGAAGAAATTCGAAATTCCCAATAGGTATGGTTTTTTTATTTGGTTTTGGTTTTTGGTTCATTCCCCTAAGTATGGTTGTCTCCTCAATGCTAAGTTTTGTTCTCCTTCCTTGTTTGTGGTTCAAAAATGGTGATAGGGTATTCAAGGTGGTTGTACTCTATGGTGCTTCTTGCTATTGTGTTCTTGATCAACAATCAAGATAGGTAATGGATTCTCTCTTATTTTTTTGTTTGTATTGATGTTGATTTTATAAACAAAAGACATTTTATTTCACATTTTAATGAGATTTTTATATAGTTAAACACATGAAGTTTTTTTTTTAATATATTTTGTGAAAAAAATATGTTTTGTCCAATTATGTTAATTTAAACAAATAAAATGTTTGCTGGAATTTTTAGTTTATTGGAAGAAAATGTATTTTAAATAAAAATATGTGAAGCATTTGCTCAAATAAATTTAGCCTTAGAATTTTTGCATTAAAAATGAGATTTTATCTACTTTAAATTATGGAATATTTTAATTAAAATAGTGCAATTTTTATTTCTAAAATAATAACTTAAATGGTATTATTTTTAAGAGATTAAGTATTTTATTTGAGTAAAATGATGGAATAATTTTTTTTTCAACATAATTAAAATAATGTGGTAACATTGAGATATTAATTTTCTTTTAACAAAGTTAAATGAGTAATTTTTATTTAACCATTTGATAAAGGGAGTGAGTAGCAAAGATTGTTTTATCTTAAATAAATATGTTAAATTATTTACTAATAATTAATTTTGGATAAATTAATTATTTTTATGAGAAAAGAAATGAAAAAAATGGTTACTATACTTTTGCTTTATCTTATTTTAATTTAAATTGGTAAATGTGATTAATACTTAGTAAATGAGAACTAAAATGAAACAATTCTTTTAGTTATGTTTTGCGTACTTTTATATAGTCTTGCGATATAAATGTTGGTAAAATATTTTTTTATGATAAAATCTTACACGACTTCTAAGAATTAAAGGGACTAAAATCTACCAACTTCTATGCACATGTTAAAGACTTTACCATGTATGCATATTGGATGCAAGCTAAGTTTTACGTTCAAATATATGCCATTTGATTAATCGCATGGTTCTTGTTTTGTATCCATTAAGGATTACTCAATAGAATTGGGGTTATTCTTTTAAGATTTTATGTGAAATTATTGAATGTTTATAGTATGGTGCAATCTGTGCCATGTGTGCATGACTCATGCACACGTGGGGTATGTTTGTTGGGCATGTTTAATCTTACTTGATACTAAGATGAATGTTTGGTTGTGATTCTAGGCTTGTTGTGAAGTACCTACACTTTATTTTTGCTTGGACTTGAGGTAAGAAAGTTAGCTATAATTTCTATGCATTATGTTATTACAACTATGGGGTAATATGTTGTAAGAGCTATTATGTTATGAAAAGTATGAGCTATGGTAAGCTATGAAAAGTATGAGCTATGGTAAGCTATTGTGTTATGAAAAAGTATGAGCTATTATGTTATGATATGAGTTTTTTGTATAGCTGCTTGTATTGTGTATGAAAAGCTATAGATTATTAGCGTACTAAATGCGACACAACAAAGGAGTTACTAAGGATATGACGTAACTCATTGGGCAGACGGGCCGAGGTTATTCAAGGACTAGAGTTCCTGTTTACCTCATAGAAAAGGATTGACCGATTTATGCCCTACTGGTTCCCTCATTATGTGACATGGACAATAGGGGTTTCATGATCACATGAAGTATGATTATGATTATGATTTGTTATGACATGCTATGAGTTTACGATATGAACATTGATTGCTTTATGTTTCTTGTAAATTGTTATATTTTATTTGCACTTCCTTACTGGGCTTTTAGCTCACCCCCTTACTTTTCCCCTTTCAGGTAAGCAATAGGGTTCCTTCTTGGCACAGATTGTGATGTGGGGAGTTCCAATGTCTAGGCACGTATGACGCGGGGTGTCCATGAGCGATTAATGATCTAGGCGAATGCCAAGAAAGTTTATGAACTTTTATGTTATGGTTTATGTTTTCATTACATCACAGCGGGACTTTATATTTTATTTTATTTTCAATATTGCATAAAGACACTATATTTTTATTTTAAACTATTGGGCCCAAATTGCATGTTTTAACAAGGCCTCACTGGAACTTTTCTCTAAAATGGTATTTTCTAATATATATGAACTGAGAGACATTTTACAAAGTAAATAGTTTATGGCATTCTTACAAATGGTATCAAAGACGGTCGCTCATGTTTCCAAGGACCCTTCCCATAGATGTTAAAGACTGGAACATCTCACCTCACCGTGTCGTAAGTATTTGTTTTAATTGTTATTTGATTTCTTTATTTTAAATAGCTAGTTTTGTAACTATAGTATAGAAAAAATGCCTCCTATTATTAGGACTACCAAGAAATAACTACTTAAGGAGATCCCGAAAACAGCTAAGGTAGAAGTTGATGTTAGTTATGGAGACTGGCGAATTACAGTGTTGAAGAAGATGCAAATGGTCTGTGAAAAAATCCAAGGGATCATCAACAAAAGAGGGGCACTCCTGTGGCCCATAGAATAACATTGGGTGCTGAGAGAAGTACTGGTAGAGCATCCTGAGGCCCTCATTTGGTGGGTCACAGCGTGGCATAGCGCAATTAAGGAGGATTTGGAGTTTGTTGCCTTCAAGTACGTTGTCTATGAGTTCATGGAGTACTTCAACTTCCAACGAATGGAGATGGTCCTGGTTCAGAACGATAAAGGGGAGTTGGAGGAAAGGTTAGAGATCCTTCCTGACGAGGAAGGTGAGACGGCGCTCCTCAAATTGCTATATGACATCCCAGAGGTGGATGATAGGAGAAAGACTTTAGCAACCACTCCCGAGTACTTCCACATTTCAGAGGATATCATTGACTATGATTCAGGGGATGAGTTCACAATAGAGGACTAGTGTCCTTTTCAAAATTCCACCAAATATTTCTATTTAGATATATGGGACTTCCACGAAGACCCTTGAATTTTTGTTGGATCTTTACGGTTATGTTTCGACATTTTTGGATGTTTGATTTATGGGGTACATTTGAGTAAAATTTTAATATTTATAAATTCTAGCTATTTTTATCTCTCCTTGCATACTCTAGATGTTGTATGGATACAAGTGTCCATGACAACCCTTATGATTAACTCTCAAGTAATCAAAACATTATGCGAGTTATCCTAGCGCGCCCCACGTGCCCAGTGCCTCGTGGGCCTAGCGTCTCGCAAGGCCATCTCGCCTCACACCTAGCCACATGCTTCACGCACCACCTCCGCGCCAAGCACCAAATTAGAGAAAACCTTCACAAAGGTACTCATGCCTAAGCATGAGCCTCGATGCACCAAGAACTTTTCTCATGATGGTTTCATGGGACCATCTTACTAGGCTCCCTTAAGCTCTTGGAAGCATGTATCTTGCTCATGAAGCTCTATTCTATTTTGGGGTAGGTGCCACCTGCAAAATGCACCTCATGTATATGTCCCAATGGAAACCTCAAGTATCCTTACTTAGCAAAATATTGAGAAGCTCGGGACATAGATGCAACCAGGATGAGTGATAGTGTGAATGGAATTAACATATTGGTACAGAAGGTACAAACAAAACAAAGGGAACCAAGGTATGTGTGCAACACTCGTACCCTACAAGTAGTGGCTATACAAGAATTGTACATGGAAAGGACTCCCCCAGCACGCATCTGATGTTCGTACTAGAAAAGTTGTGGAGGTACGACATGATTCAAGACCAGGAGCATTTTTCCAAGCCCCTGACACGTACTAGATTCAACCACCATTCCTCTAGCACCACTATCACCTGCACCGCATTCACTTGCAGCCTGCATATGCAACTCTTTGTCCTTTTGGGACCACAATGTACTAAGAGCCAATAATGCTCTCCTATAAATAAGATGTTCCCTTCACAAAGAATGGGGTCGAAAAATAAGCTGAGACTTCAAAGTAATTGTAACACCCTACTACCTTAGAGAATTTACTAAGTGAGTTTAAAAACTAAAAATGTGCAACTAACTTGCTAGACGAGGTTTTTTTAAGACCAAAAGTGTGACTAAACAAAAGTTAAGGCTGTAATCTTTAAAAATACTTTGTTTCATTGAAAAATTCAAGTATCAAACATCTGGGATCCCAAATTAAGGTTTACAAAACATTTACAACTCAAAAAAGATTTACAGTTGACTATCTATCAAAATCACTGGTTAATACAGCCATTTTTCAAAATGCCCCCAACCAAAGCAGTCGGGCAGGCCGAACATGTACGCGCTGCCCCCACGCTCTCCATACTCATGGCTGATTGACATTGTATTTGCCTTTACCTGCAACACAGAGCACCTGTGAGCCGAAGCCCAGCAAGAAAACTCATACAGTATATAACATATGCTTATAATATAATAAACATATCAGATAATTCACAGATAAATAAGTAGTCCAGATAAACAAGTAGTCCATCAAACTAAACAACACAGCCATGCCGTCCCAGGAGCATTACCAAAGCCTGGGTCTCGGTCCTCACCGTAAGGATATCCCTTGTATCCATTTGGGTTCCACCCTGACTATAAGCACTCCATGTGCTAAATGTTACTTCCGGCCCCGCTGCCGTTCTCGGCCTTCGCCGTTCTCGGCCCTTTGCCGTTCTCGAATCCCTTGTCGTTCCTTCTACTATAATCACATATAGTACAACTTGAAATAACATTCAAACATATAATAATTCAATTCAGTTTACACCTTAGCATGTAATGCAATCTAGGGCCGTGCCCTGCAATAACACTATGGGCCCATGCCCTGTCCTACGGGTGCTACAGTTTCTTACCTGTATCCCGAGCCACACAGTGCACCAAAGACGTGAGCACGGTCCTCTAACTTGAGCCTCGCCGAAACCCTAGTCACAACACAAATAAAACACTCTTTAATACTAACCAATCCAAAACTACTTTCCGGGACCAATCCCGCACTCTCGGGACCTCCAAATTCCTAAAACAATGCATTGGAAACATCCCCCGAGCCCCCGGAACAAATGCCCAAAAATGCAAATTTTCCCATCCTGAAAATAGCCTAGCGCCACGGCGCTACCCGTGAGGGCCGCAGCGCCCAGAAAAGTCAGAAAGTTCCCCCCCTGACTCAGCCTCGCGCCGCGGCGCCGAAGAACAGGGCCGCAGCGCCCCTATGAGAAACCAGAATTATGGGTTTTTCTCCTGCAATTTCGTGCTCCAAAACACCTCTAAACCAACCCAAACACACACCTAGACCCCAACACCAATTTGAAACCTCAAATGAACCATCTAACAACCTATAAACACTAGTATCAAGATTATACACACAATCATACCCAAAATCCACACCTTTGATTTTAAACTTCAGAAAATCTAAACTCATAGATCAAAAACTTAAACCATGCTTCAAATCTCTTAAACCAAAGCAGAATCAAACCTTAAAATTGCATAGGATTCTTACCTCAAGTGAAGAATTCAACCTTAAGCTTCTTTGATTCTCCTCCTACTTTCCCACTTCAGCTCCTTCTACTCTTCTTCTTCTTCTTCTTCTTGCCCTAGATTTCCTTCTAGTTGTTCTTCTTTCAATTTCTAGCAAAAAACCATAATATGACTAAGTGCTAAAATCGTGTACCCCTTTTTCCCAGCTGAAAGTTATCTAAACTCATGCCAAATGACCATTCTACCCCTTCATAGTAATCCTTTCCTAACTAAACCTCAAGGGCACTCTTGTCCTTTTACCTATATTACAATTTTACCAATTTCCATCTAAACTTGTTACCCTCAGCAGTAACTAATGGTTACTCAGGTTACTCAAACACCAATAACCATAACCACTAATTCTCAACTCAACTAATAAGATTCCCAAAGTACCCCTAGGCTCCTTTCGAGCCGGGTATAAAATCCCATTGTGACTTTTAGACTAACTAGCTCTCTAGGACCGTCTCGACGCGTGCATCACAATAATAACACCACACTCACACGGTACAAATCACATAATACAATTATCACATTTATGCCCTCAACGGGTTAAAATTACCAATTTGCCCCTAACATACAAACGGGACCCAAATGCATAATTATACCACCTAAACATGCATTCTAATCACATATTCATTCAAATTCATATATTATCATGTTAATTCACTTATTGCCCTCCAGGCACGCTAAACAAGGTCTTAAACCTTATTAGCAACTTGGGGTGTTACAGTAATACAAACGCTTTATCTCAATTTTTACTTTGCAAATTTACTCCAAGTTCTTCATTTATTTATAAACTTACAAGTTTTTCGACTCACTCAATAAAAAGGCCTTGAAAATAGACACTTGCGAGGCTTGACAAGTACCATCTCCCTATAAGGGTCCCAACCCAAGGGGAAATCACATGAAGGACCAAAAAGGGTCCTCATAATAATCCTAGGTCGACCAAAGTCACCTAGCCCAAAAAGGGTCTCAAAGAAAACGCTTGCAAAAAGGGTCTCGAAGAAGATCTAGAGAGGTTTGAGAAGAGAGAGGCTATAGAAATTTTTAGAATTTCAGGTTTAGGAAATTCTATCATTTCTTTTCTTTTGAAAGAAAGTCTGATATTCAAAACAATTTAATAACTTTTTTTTTTTTAACTTAAAGTATTGCTTCTTTCCGATTTATAAAGATAATTAACTAATTTAATTATTCTTTATTTTACTTAAATAAAACTGATAAATTAGATCTATTTTAATTATTGAATTTTAAATCATATTTAAAAAAGAATAATTAAATATAATTAAATAAACAAATAAGTTTAAAATTCAAAATTCAAATCCCAATGATATTTTCCTTCCCTGGGCGGTGACACACACTCACTGTACAGTACAGTGAGTGTGTGTCATAAGCCACATTAAGGATTTTCCTAATTTTCTCAATTTATCCCAAAATAAATATAAGTTAATTAAAAAATAATTTTATCTTAAAATATTAGTTTTGTATAAATAAATAAAAATCTTATTATAAATATCTTATAATAAGATAATTATTAATCTCTCTCTATATTAATCCAAACATAATTAATATTTATTTTAACATATAGTTTTTTAAAATAAAAACTATACAGTTAAATAATTAATTAATTCACAATTAATCAATTGCCCATAATTATCACGTAATTATTTCCTTGCCTCGAAAAATTAATTTCTTTGCAATTAAGTCATTCTCTCTACAAATCCTCCTTATGACATCCTTACCTTGACAATATAGGATAAATGTGACCTAGGGACCATGGACCTATAATACGAAGCTCCAATAAACCAGATTATTAATCAAACGCTTTAATCTAATAATCTTATTTATTAATTTCATGATTACTCCACTATAAATATGGAATTGCACTCTAAGTATTTATAGAATTATATTTATAGATATTTCTTTGTAGTCCATCGATATAATCAAAAAATGCAGTTCTGTCCTCCAATTATTGGTTCGTTAATTAGAGTTGGTAAAAAATTATTGTTTTACCCTTCTAGTTACCTCTTCTTCCTTAAGTACCATTAATTCACTAGTGGATAATTAATCTATCATCAAATTATAGATTTGAGCTCAATAACTATTCAGTTCCAGAATTAACCCTTAAGGGAACCAATATTTGATCTGTTAGGAAAGTATGAATTCCAATATTGTAAATCATGTTTCTAGCCATTCATGGTATTGAATCTCAAAAACAAAAGTCAATAGCCTCATTATACTAAGAAACCTTAACGAGTGAATCAAAAGATCAAATACGCACAAACAAGATTTCATGACTACTCAGGATTTAGACTAACCTACAAATGATAATCTATTATGATAAGAATTAGATCTTTATGGAAAATGGTAAGTTTATAAAGATAGTTAATTGATATCAGTCTTTTTCATATATAATCTCTATTATATATGTTATACCCCAAAATAAATACGAACTGAATCACTCAGCACGTGGTACAACTGGGAGATAAGCACATGGAGTAAGCTTATTGAAAGAATATCTAGTTAACTCTGGAGTGAGCAACTCGAGTTGAACTTCAAATCTTATGATGACCAGATAATCTTTTGTAACGCCCTGGGTAGCCAAGACCGTTACACTGTGTATTTATAAAGGTGCAAGACTTGCTAACCAAGTCAATTAGTTGAAAACGTGTTGCTAAGACCATTAGTGAACTAGGGTTAAAAGGTTTTGGTCATAAAAGATACATTCTATATAAATAAACATTTTGTACATGGGATCCCAAGAGAAATAACATTTGAAGGACAATTACAAAATTTTCCAGAGTATATACATCAATTGGCCACTATAAGGGTAAAACAGACATTTAAGGTCCTCCTATTCCCATCCCTTCCTCAACCGTGGTGGCCGAGCAGCTAATCATGTACATTTCGCCTCTATAGCTCTCCAAATCAGGGCTGATCCAGCTTACCCTTGCCCTTACTTGCCCCACATAGCACCCGTAACCCAGGGCCCAACAAGAAAACCATAACATCATAGCATAACAATGACAATAACCAAATAATTATTTAAGCATAATCATATATTCAGCAGACCATGACATTCACAAGTTCAACAAACATAACCAGCAAGTTCACAAACTAATACTCAGATATTCAGCATATCATACTTGTCAATTAACTACAGCAACCAAATCATACAATAACCAGGGTTGACGCCTTAGGTCGCACCCTCTATTTACACCACTAACTCCGGTCCGCTTAAACCGAGCTCAGTGAATATTAAGTTGTCCTCAGCTACCAGTGGCTGAGCCTCGCTCTGTGCACCATTATAAACTTTGGCACTCTTAGGCCATTTGTTTTACATCTCCATGGCATAATACCACCTTACATAATGCATACAAGAATAGGGAGCCCTTAGTCCCATCATAAACTCACAACCGGGTGCAGTCTTCTTACCTTTAATTCCTAGTATTCTGATTACGAGAGATGACCCTTGAGCATGATTCATTTCTCGAGCCCTAGCTTACACCTAGTCACAACCAGGATAAGGGATTCCATTAATAATAATTGTATAAAGGTTTCCGGACCAAGTTTTAGCCTCCGAAACATCGAATTCCACCAAACACGGTAGTGGAATCGATCCCAAGCACCCTAGGTTAGGTTCCCGCGCCTTAAACCTCCATAAGGCCAAAAATGCCCTTAAGAGCCGCGGCCCAAGCTCTCTATGTCGCGACCCACCCTTATCCAGAGGCCCACCTCACCAAATAACAGACGCAGGCCGCGACGGCCCAACACTCCCCATGCCGAGGCCTTCCCCTCTTCCTCAGCTCCCATCTGCTCCAGAGGGCCGTGACACACCAAGAATTGAGCTGCGGCCCGACCCCTTCAAACCCAGAAAACTCACCATTTTTAACAATCGATCATCACTCAAATCAACCCAAAACCATCCTAATGATACAATTTAACTATCATAAACATCCTAACATGATTCCAGCAGCATAACCCAACAAAAACCAAGCTTAGAAACTCATCAAAATCTCACTTCAATCCTTGAAACCCATAAGCTCATAAACCCCTTAGAACAGCCATAAATTCCATAATTCAGATGCTAAACCTTAAATTAAAGCTTACCTTCACTGAAGAACCAATCCACCAATTAGTTGCTGAGCTAATTCCCAAATCCTTAGCCTCAATTTAATCTTCAAAGTCAAGAACCCAAAAACACTTAGAACCCAGCCCAAAGCTACATAATTAAATGACCAAGAATGTGATTCAAGTCTTACCTCAACTCCTTATTGAATTCCTTAGGTAAAACTGAGCTAAACTCCAGGGTTCCAACTCAAATCTCTGAGTTTCCAGCCAAATTCCCCTTTTGTTTCAGTAGCTTCCTTGAGAGAGAAAGAGATAGAGGAAGGAAGGGTCAGTTTAGGTGTTTCTAGCTATTTCCTTGTTTGCTTTTGTCTTACTTAAGTTAATCCTAAAGCTCGGGGTACCAAAAACGTCCCCGAGGTAAAAATGGTAAATCTCCCCAGTATTCCCTCGTAAGCTTCCTAACCTCAAATATATCTCAAATTATTTACTTCATAAACTGATAACCCAAATAACTGTCTAATACCCAAAGTACCCCCTTGACTCACCTCGAGTCAAGTATTGGGTCCCGTTGTGACTTTCCCGCTAACTGGCTCCCTAGGATCACCTCAAGCCGCATGCTGCAAACATATCAACATAATAATTTGGTCTTCACAATTATAACATATAATCACATTTATGCCCTCAACAGGCTAAAACTACAAATATACCCCCTTTAAGCTAAACAGGGCCTACATGCATCCTAATACTCTTAGACATGCCTTTCATATATCCATATAATCATATAAGCATGCTTATCACAGAATCATGCATTAAATCATTTAATTCACACATAAACCAATTATTCCCTCCTGACATACTAATCAAGGCCCTTAAGCCTTATTAGTGATTTTTTGGGTCGTTACATCTTTAGATGGCCTCTTGTGCCGACAACCTTGTTTGAGATGCCTGATGGCCAGATCATCTTCTTTGGAACTCTGAACTTAGCCTTTATCAGGATAGGTTAGTTCTAAGGCATTTGACTCGAAGGAAGTGGCCAGCTCGCAGAAGCTTGGTCATACCACACATGGAAGGATCCCAAAAGATTTAAAGATTCCTTATACGTTCATTAATGCCCAGATTTTATTACACGAGATAATGGATGTAAATTCCATAGGACATCATATCCCTATGTAAATGGGAGGTTATCCGAATGTATGATTTACCATATTTATGTACGTGATTACCCAAAGTTCTCAAGGAAAACCCTCTATAAAAAAAAGGGGAATGGATAGAAAGGGACCGATTCTTGATATACTGAAACTCTACTGAAATTGTCAGGAACAATTTCACCCAGAGCCCTAAAGAGACTAATAAGATTGTCTCATGGACTAGGTTGATTTTAACCAGTGAACCATGTAAAAATGTGAGTGTTTTGTGATATCTTCCATTTGTTCAATCACGGTTTAGTAAAAACAAAGCCTAATATCTCTATTTTTGGATTTCTTAATCCATTGTTGGCGAAAAACCGCATCAATAGATTGGTGCTTTCGTTGAGAGCTTATTAGTGCTTAATCCTGAATGTAGTTTTCACCCAACATTCACCATGGTGGTCACCCGATCTATCCATGACAACAAGATGGAACAACTTGATGAACAAGAGGTGCATCGTGCGACTGTCCCCGCTGGGGAAGGCCCAAATTCTCAACATCATCTTAGAAAGCAACATTTGGGCCAAGACGATATTGGGAGCTCAGCATCACACCCACCAAATCGCCACCCGGGGTATCTGACTGCCATCGAGATGGAAAGTGCCCAGTTAAGGAGCTATCTCGCTAAGGATAAAAAGAAAATTCAAGAGTTCTTGACTCAATTACCCCCTCTTGCAATCGATGTTAACATCAAAAGGAGGCAAAGTGGGTGCTATAGGTCCCACAGGAATAATCAACCCAATCTTAATCGCTCTGTCAAAATTGCAACTATGAGCTCCATACCATTAGAGCGAAATCAACAAAATACTCAACATGCCAATACTCATAGGAATCATCGACCCCATGCCAGTCGATCTGTTCGAATTGTGACCCCGAGCTCCTTGCCTCCTGAATAGATCCCATGAAATGCTCAACATGACCCAATAGGGTGAGCTGGGACCAATTCGAGGAGGCGAAACACCCCAGCAAATCCATTCGTGCCATGGTCAGAGCCTCCGACACAGAGAAATGGACCGGTCCTACCTCCCACCTGGGAAGTTTGGGTAGATCAGGGACTAACTAGCATAGTGCACCCCGATGGAACAAGGATAGCTTCACCAATAAGACATCCGTAGTCACCAGTTCGACATCCAACGCCACCTCACCCATAGAGTAATGCTCTAGCTTGAGGGGATAGCATGGGAAATTCTCCTCCCTCAGAGGACATCTAGATCCCACAGTCTCGCGTTAATAATCTAGGTCCTTGATGCCATCCACGAGCTTTAAGCTTTGCTAATGGAAGTTACTGGACAGAGAGCCAGCATGGAGGGAAACATGAGAGTGACTTTAGGAATCACATAAGTTCCACACAAAGTCTTTGTCCCGACCCACATCCCAACCTGCGTGATCATCTGAATTCACAAAGAAGATATCCATTTTTCCATGATGATTTGAGTTATACTCAACATAGGGGAGATCCATCTATCGTACGCAACAATGGAAATGTCCCACCTAATCAAGTTCAAGCTTGGAGGGAAAATAACCCATTTAACTTGTACAATAGGATGGGGGCTGATAATCTGCTCCCAAATAACCTAGATGCAAATGATCCAACCCTCGAGTGACTTTCCTTAATGAAAGAAAAATGAAGAGACTTCTATCTGGAAAAGGAGTCGATGATTGTGATTACGATGAGGAGCTCGAGCCTTTTGCTCCAAACATTGCGGCAACTCCTTATAACACTGACCCGTCCATCCACCCTGGGATGTTCAATATTTTAATTATGGCCCACAACGTTGGTTTTGACTTAAGATGTATATTGTTCCCCGCAACTCTAACTAGACTAGACAAATTGTGGTTCAACAAGGTGAAAAAACATTCAATCACCATGTGGAAGAAATTGACTTCCGAATTTAAGCGGCAATTCTGAGCTTTGAAGGGAGCTTCTGACTAATACACAACAACAACCTGATGAGTCCCTGAAGGCATATATGAACCAGTTCACCAATGCAGCAGCATGAGCTAGTGATGTTGATAATAGCTCCAAGCTAATGAAAATGATGATAGGGATCACGGTAGGAAGTGATTTATGGCAAGAACTCCAGCAAAAAGAAGTAAAGAGTGTAGAAGAATTCCTAGATGATCAATGGATAAATCTAGAGGAGGCGGGATCTACTATCATATGAACCAGCCAGATCCCTGTTTAGCCTGTTGGAGCGGTGGTGGATGTTGCAACTACGGCACAACCCGCTACCCAGAATAACTAGGCAAGGAACAATAAGTGGAAGGGGTCTGGTGAGGGCGACCAGAATGGAACCAAAAAGAACAAGCCCAGAGAAAATTTCAATCCCATCTACACCACCTACACTAACCTGACCGATAAGCAAGAGCATATTTTCCTAGCGAACTCTAATAGCCTTCCATGGAAGAAGTCAGAGCCTTTAAGGCAACAGTGGGCGAAGAGATACCCCACTAAGCTTTACCAATATCACAACAACATCGGCCATAATACTAATGATTGCCGTTAGCTAAAGGACGAGATCAAGACTCTCATCCGGGCTGGACCGTTAGCCCAGTATGCCCAAAACAGAGTAGTTCCCAATCATCCAACCAGGCAAAATACTCATCCAGTTTTAGAAAATTTGCTCGATGAACCCCGAACTCAAACAGATCAGGGGAACCAAATCGTCCCCCTCCAATAATAGGAGGGGATTTATACACCATCGCCGAAGGACCCATTTGGCGGACACGAGTAATGGAGCCCCAAAAATTTACATACAAGAGCTAAAAACCCACAATGGTATGGAATTTATTTCAGAGCAAAGGTTATCAAAACAACAGCGGTTGGAGAAATAACCAATCATTTTCACGGAAGAGGACACTAGCCACGTCCAGTTCCCGCATAATGATCCGCTGGTGATAACCGTTCAGCTTGCCAATCGAAGAGTAGGGAGGATATTGGTTGATAATGGGAGCTCAATAAATGTGCTATTCAGTTCCACCCTTAAAAAGATGGGTTTGTCCGTAACCGATCTTAAGGTGACCTTGACGACCCTATACATATTCTTAGGAGAAGGAACATCGACCATAGGGAAGATTGAACTTGTAGTTATGCTAGGGGTGATACGCGAACTATTTCTAAAATGCTCGAGTTCATCGTAATCAATTGTCCAGCCGCATACAACACAATTTTGGGACGACCCAGGCTAATGAATTTTGAGGCTATCACCTCAATTCGACATCTAGCGAGAAAGTTCCCCTACACCGCGTGTATATGTATTGTAAGAGGAGATCAACTCGCTGCCAGAGAATGCTATAGTATTGCCATGAAGGGAAACTCAGAACTTGGGCAGCAAGCAATCACTACAAGAAAAAAAATACTTTCAATAAGACCGAAAAAGTATTATCAAATATATACCATAACACTTTTTGATGTGTTAAGGAAAGCGGTGTTATAGTAGGTCGGAGCACTTTCATAACACTTTTCCATAGTTATAGACATGTGTTATGGTATAGCCTACGATAACACTTTTATTGTGTTATTTTAATAGTTAGATAAGAATTTTATTATGCTATTTATAAATAGATTATTTAACCCTTTTGTACTTATAAAGTAGTGTTATGATACACTATATAATAACACACTTTCTGCATTATAGAAAATTGTTTGCATAACATAATTTTATGCTTATAAACCAGTGTTATTGTAAATGATACAATAACACATTTTTTTTATTATTCTAATATTTGGATAAGCTTGAATTATTATTATATAAACCTGTACATTATAATTATTTTTTATTGCTTTAATTCAAACTCGCTTCATTTAATATACTTAAGACACCCTTAACATTGTACAAATATATTTTTGAGTACCAATTATATGGTTCATAACAGATATAACAAAATAATTGTGTCAAAATACATTCAAGATTATCTAAAAAATAATCCAAAAGTCTTAAGATATTCAACACTGCCTAATTAACATAAACAAAACATTCTCACAATAGTCAACAAAATAGTCTTAAACAGTTGCATATTCAAAAGTAAAGGTAGGAATTCATGATCCTCCAAATGTCAGCACACCAAAACCTTCCAAATCAAATTTTCTTTTGCACTTTACTTGTTGAATCTGGTAAATAAAACATAAAAGAAAAACTAATGAGGTCATGAAATATCATATCATTCATCTAAAATAGTCAATAATATCATGACACATAACCAAATTTACAATAATTGAGTTTGAATAATAAACAAGTTATTATATTACACACATTACTACAACTATCTATACTCAAGTGACCTTAGAACTTTAATTAAATTGTGCATAATATTAATTCAAATTGGCCCCGTTATCATTTTGTTTTTCTCATCTTCCTTATCAAATCTATCAAATAATACTATCATAATCTTGGATTGCATATCGGTTAATGTTGAACAAGCATTTATATAATCAAATAGCCAAATAAATACCTCTTGGAATAACCTTTCGAGAAGGCCATGAAACTGTTGAACCAACAACTTCTCGTATAATAAGCATCACATAGTTAGGATGAAATAAATAAGCACCAGGCACAACAACAACATTATTCTTTTTATCAACAAAAAAAGATTACTTGTTTTTTTATATCTTAACATTATCATTGTATTTTTTTTAGTCCACATACTTTTGCCGTTGGCTGTCCCCTTTTTGTACTTGCTTGTCTAGTTGTCTTTAATCAAAGAGAAATCATGATTACCTTTAATAAAATGTCAAATTTATAATTCAATTAATTCCACTTTATTTTTCTATATGTGGATGTAATTCCTGGAAGAGTTCGAGTTGCTGTAAGATTGAGGCCCCGAAATTTGGAGGAATTGATGGCGGATGCTGATTTTGCTGATTGTGTAGAGTTATAGTCAGAGGTACCCTGCTGCTATATATGGGGTTTTTGGTAATAGTTGCCAACCCTCTGCAGACAGTATTTTTTGATGCTTGTGGTAACTAAATTAGATTCTTTTTCTTTTGTTATCATCTTAAAAGGTTGAAATTAGACTCTGATACATTCGAGTTTGATGAGGTGCTAACTGAGTTTGCATCACAAAAACGTGTTTATGAAGTTGTGGAAAAACCAGTTGTGGAGGTGCATCTACATCAAATTTTCTTTCATTATTAGTGTTGTACTTATGCATAGCACTTGTATAATACAAACTATATTTTTGTGGATATTTCATTAAGTAACATGGAACTTTGTAATTCTCTTTTCCTAGAGTACCCTAGATT
This sequence comes from Humulus lupulus, assembly GCF_963169125.1. Classification (NCBI taxonomy): domain Eukaryota; kingdom Viridiplantae; phylum Streptophyta; class Magnoliopsida; order Rosales; family Cannabaceae; genus Humulus; species Humulus lupulus. The sequence continues at coordinate 64,190,694 of NC_084797.1, read as the reverse complement.
GTTATAATGGGACAGTCGTGGCATATAGGCAGACTGGTACAAGTAAAACAAATACTCTTGGAAGACTTGGAGAAGAAGGCACAACTGCTCATGGTGTAATGGTGCGCACAATGGAGGACATTTTAGCAGATATTTCTCTAGAGACTGATTCTGTGTCAGTTTCATATTTGCAGGTTGTTATATTTTGAGGCAAATTCTTTTATTTTTTTTATACATAGTCATAATCTTATGTATATTCCTTGTCAGATATTTGATTTCATAAACAATCAAACTTGTTTTGTGCTTTGATTAATTTGTAATATTTTCCAAATGATCCTAGTTTTTTTTCTTTCCATCTATGCTTGCAGCCTTATATGGAAACTATACAGGACCTTCTTGATCCTGCAAATGATAACATTTCCATAGTGGAAGACCCCAAAACTAGAGATGTTTCTCTACCAGGGGCTACAATAATTGAAATTTGGGACCATATGAGTTTTATGGAACTATTAAGACTTGGAGAGGCTCACCGTTTTCTTGCAAATACAAAATTGAACACAGAATCTTCTCGTAGTCATGCTATTTTGATGGTAATACTTAATGTGTAATCTTGGTACTTCAATGGTTCTGAATTTTAAAAGTTTTAAATTGTTTAAGATGGAGCATTAACAATCACATAAACTGCTACAGGTGAATGTGAAGAGGCATGTGAAAGGAAGAGATTCAACTCTTTTGAATGAAAATGATAATATCTCCAACATAAGTAAAACTCTAAAGGCTCCTTTAGTTTGGAAGGGCAAGTTAGTTGTAGTCGATCTAGCTGGTTCAGAGCGTATTGATAAGTTAGGTATGAGTGTTTGAATTTCTTATTACAAAATGAGTCTTTTTTTATTGTTTGCTTTGTTGACTGGCCTTTATTCATAGGAACAACTTACATTTAGAAACATTTATACCAATTGTTAGCAACATTTAGCAACAATGCGGCATATGCTTTAAACTGAGGCAATTTTTTCTCCACAGTTTATGCCAACTTAAGGAGGAATTTGATTACAAATATTTATCCACAAGGCTAGATATACAATTAGATAAACTTATTATGGAACATGAAAGGTAGCAGAAAGCATTTAAGGATGAAATTGAGAGAATAATCATAGAGGCACAAAATCAGATTTCTGAGACTGAAAGGAATTATGCAGAAGCCTTGGAGGTAAATATTTGTGTTAATATTATCCAGAAGCATCATGTTCCTTTGAAAATTTTGGCATGTTTATTTGTCTTTTCAAGTGTGTTCCTTCATGTGTTAAGTTTTCTTAAAAGCTAATTGGTCTTAATAGCTTTTCATTTTATTATTTTTTATAAGCAAGAAAAGTAGCTCAGGTCTCCTTGTTTTTTTTTTTTAATACATGAACTTCTGATATGATAAGTGCCTAGAGTTATTTTAATTGTTGTAATCCTCATTTTTTTTATTTGTAGAAGGAAAGATTAAAGTATCAGAAAGATTACATGGAATCCATAAAGAAGCTTGAAGAGAAATTGATGATGAATCAGTGAAACCATGACAGTGACAAAATCGCAAATGGAGCGAAAGATAATGGCACTGATGTGACATCTAACAAAGAGGTAATTATATCAGATGAGAAAAAGAGCTTCCTATATAATTGTTTCTGAATGATACCTCTATTATCATCACATAAGTTGGAAAAATAAAGCATCAAATCAAACAACACATTTTGCTTATTCTGTACTCTGATCCACCATAAAGCATGTTTGGTTGCACTGATGTCTCTAAGGATGTAATAATTATACAAGTCTAATTCAACTAGAACAAAAACAAACACTAAAATAAATGGTGGGAATTTATTATATATAAAGTATTCACTATTGCTTTTGATCATCTCAATATCTCAGTCATTAAAAAATTGGCTTATATAGTGATGAATATGTTGCTTTATTATAGCATCTTAAACTTAATATATGGAATAGTAGATAACTGTAGCAGATCTATTTAGAAATGGATGTGTGGCTTATCTTAAATTATCACTTAGGCTTCTGATTTTCATGCCATATCTGGTCTCTTCTTTCACTCTCCAATTCAACTAACATTTTAAATTATATTGTAATGTGTCTTCGGAAGTTTATTTCACAGAATTTGTCTGCTCTAGAGGAAGTTGTTGAACTCAAAAAAATGCTTCAGAAAGAAACTCTTCTAAGGAACAATGCTGAAAGGGAAATTAATATTCTAAAATATCAACTTTCTCAACGGATAAGGTCAGAGGTATGTTTCTTCCTCTCTTCTTATAACTGTAATTCGTTGATGCCTTTATAGTATTAATTATTTCAAGTTACTCTCCTTATTATTCTTAAGATATCAGTTAGTTCCATAAGACTATAACAGACTATATTCTTAGGTATTAAATACTTGAAGTATTAATATATATATATCTGATATGTATTAAATCACTACTTATGGAATAAAAATTCAAATTTTGGGAACCATTGAAGCTTCTGATGATCATTCAGTCTACAAGAAAAAGGGAAAACACTGGCAAAACTCGGGAAAAATGATAAAGACAAGGTGTGTTATCTATCCATATATAATATCAACTATTTATTTCTATTTTGCATGTTGGTATTTAATGCATTATATGACAGTTAAAGTGCAAGTTTTTATTGTTTTCCCTGAAACAAGCTGTAGCTAGTAATAAATTTATAGTTATGATGAAACTTAGTCTGAGCCTCAATTGGTGCTTTTATTGAAAATCTTGTACTAGTTGAATACAATGAGATGTATTGGTTATACTTAGGGACTCTATAAGATTGCAAGCAAGAAAATTGTCCTTGGCTCGATTCTTATTTATTTCCTTTTTTATGACTTAATTTGCATTATGAGTACATATCAGTTTCTACAGGCTTTAGTCATCATTTCTTATATAATTAATATGATTTCTTTCTCTCATTTTCAGGAAAAAGTTTGTGAAATATATGGTGGTGGTAATAATCCTCGTTACAAGCTTTTGCTTGTAACTTGTTCTGTATGCAACACAACTTTCTGAATTATGTTGTTGTGTTGCAAGTCTTAACAGTTGAACACTTTTCTTTTGTTTGACTTATAGATCAAGACAGAGGTATGTGAATCTATTTGAACACAAGCCTTAATGGGAATACATACACATGCAAGATTTCTCTTGTATTTTGCCAGGATATTTTGTCCTCAGATATTGTTGGCTTACTTTAGTAGTATAAATCATGTATGAATATAATATTTATGTCCTTTAATATTAACGGTGCTTTAATATTGTTGTTGTTTCATTTCAGACCAAGACACATATAGAGAGAATCAAATGGAAGGTCAAGATATACTTTTTGGGCTCCACAAACATGCTTTCAAATCAAATACAAAGAACAAAGCATCATAATATTTTTAGTTTTTTTGTTCACTTTTTAAGTGAAACATGGAGGTTTTTTCAAATTTTAACTAAACCTTTTAACTAAAAGTTTATTATGATACCAAGTAAAAAAATTCACACAACACACAATAAGTTTTTTTCCTTATATCACCGCAACACACAAACAAATTTTCCAGAACCTACTTCTCTAAGACACACAAGTTTTCGACCTTCCGTTATCACCGCAACACACAATTTTAATCTTAGAACCTACTTCTCTACGAATGAATATTTAAGATATTCAAACTCCTCTAACATTTGTATGATATTAATAAAAGAGTTAAGAGAACATACTTCCGTACCTCTTGCAATTAATAATCAAGTTAATTAACTTTGCAATGCTCATTGCCAATTTGATCCACAACCTAAATAATATAATCAATACCTAAAAGATTAATACAAAATTAAAATTAAATGATACAATAAAAATGATAATTGAAACTATGATTTCACATATTTTGTTTGTTGATTTGGTTTGAAGAGCACACATGGCTTGATTCCAACATAAAAATGTAGATATTCCAACAAAATTGAGCATATAGGTTATTAATTTTTAAATGATCTAAATCAATAATTGTTTCACAAGTACTATTTTTCTCTACATACAAAGCTTGATTAATTAATAGTAAGAAATCAATTATTTAGAAAGCTCATTCAATAGAAAAATCATAACAGCAATTTAAATGTAGATAATTCTCTCACCCAAAACTCTTTAAGAATGAAAGAACATTCTCTTTAAAAATATAGGAGCCAGAAAATTTCAATAGAAGAGAAAGAGAAGTAACACATACCTGGGTTAGATAATATCCAAAGACAACCTTGAAACCATTTAAAGCAGCTCAGAACCAGATTTTCCAAGAATTCAAAAGAAAATTTTAAAATTCACTCTCCAGCAACTCCTATTAAGATCCAAATGTGAGAGAGGAAAAACATGAGAAAGGTTGAGCTTTCCCAAAAAAAAAAAAAAAAAAATGACGGAGAGAAGCTCGAATTTTGGACTCAAACATAAAATTAGATAGATAAATGTTTTAATACAGACAAAAAAAAGCATAAAAAAGCTTAAAATTAATGAAAATTAAAAGAGATGAGAAGAATATAGAACTTAAGTAGTGTTTTGATACAATTTTCTAGCAATCTTCAAACTTTAAATGGCAAGGCATTTCAACAGCTTACATCCCTTACTTCCTTGGATATTAATAACTGTAAAAGCCTTTGTTGCTTGCCAGAAGAAGGGTTGCCTGCTTTTCTTTCTCAATTGTCAATCTATGGATGTCCTTTGCTAAAGCAACGATGTGAAAAAGGAGGACAAGATTGGCCAAAGATTGAACACCTAGCTTTTCTGTATGTATACTGGTAAATTAGGTGTATAAAATATATTTTTTAATGATGTATCATGATTCATACGAGATAATACACCAGTATATAATGTGTTTTAGGCAGAGAGTACAAGTGGTTTTTGAATTAAAAAAAATGATTACGTAACTAGGCTAGCTATAGTAAGAGATAAAAGAAAGCTTAATGAGAAGTGAGAGGAAAAAATGTACTTGAGAGTTTTGAAAGAAGTTTTCAAATGCTTACATTTGTGAATCTTTTGGTGATTTTTCTTAGTGAAAATCTACCCTTCTACCGTTATGTGGAAGTAGACTTTTGTTTCTGGTTAGTTTCTTGTGTGTTTTGTTCTTCTTGAAACATATCATCCCTAGCAATAAGGTTGAGAGTGGCACATATTTTCGATGGCTTTTACTAAAGAGTTCTATAGACTAGCCAATAATATTGCAGAAAAATCATCTAAATCAGGTGCCGAGCCCATATTTCAAAAGAAACAATAAACTGGAATTCCACATCTGTTGTGCCATTATATTATTTGTTACCATGTAAACTGTCATATTATTTGAGTTATTTTTTTTAAGATAAATATCATGAAATATAACATATTTGTATTCATAATTTTAAAAACATTAAAGTCTACACATTCAACCACTCAACCAATCAATTGTACACAGTTCAATGCTACATTGCATACAACATTATTTCATAAAAAGTTTTAAAAATATTTAGCATATACATTAGGAGTAGATTTTAAATTAAAGTATTACTTCGCTTTTTTATGTATAATAGCATCAGAAACACTACATGCAAATCAAAATATAATACTCCATATAGCAGGGGATTCATGGTATTTATGGTCCAGCAAATATGAAAGAGAATTATTTCATAAAAAGTTTAAAAAATATTTAGCATATACATTAGGAGTAGATTTTAAATTTAAGTATTACTTCTCTATTTTGTGTATAATAGCATCAGAAACAGTACATGCAAATCAAAATATAATACTCCATATAGCGGGGGATTTATGGTATTTATGGTTCAGCAAATATGAAAGAGAATCAAACATTCCACAATACAATTACAAATAGCATGACATTGCAACAAAAAGCAACCAAATGATGTTTCTGGTCCCCAGTATACAATTACAAATAGCACTACACTACATCAGAAAACAACCACAAGTATTTCCTGACAACCAAATATAGATAAGATAAAAACAATGCCGCCCGTGTTTTATTTTAACTTGGGGACTACCAACTCTAAAGTGATTTTCTTCCATTAATGGTTTGACACTATTTTGGTTACATCATTAGTTATGTTTTGTGTGTTTTTTATTTCAATAAGAATTGCTTCTGCTTGGGTGTTATTTGAGTACTGGTTCAATGATTTCCTTTTTAGTTTATTTTAATTATTTTGTTATGATATTTCTATCTTGGTACCAGTAGAGTAATTATCTATCCAGCATAATATTCAATCTACAATCATAGTGAATTATGTTAAGGAAATAATAGTTGTTGAGATTCAAAATACATGGAACAAACTTGACCTTCAATATTCATGCTAAGAGTTTTGTTTGTGTATATTATGTTGTAAGGAAAAATTTCTCATTTTCTAATATTGGCTTTGAATATTGATCATTCTCTGCTCTCTATTAAGATTACCAAAGGGAATTATTCAATTTCTTTGGCTTAAATGATCAAGAATGTATGTTCTTGTGCATCGGCAAATTCTTGCATATCAAAAGTACAAAACAAAAATCCATGACTTAAATATGTTTTAAAATACTAATCTCTAATCTATATAGTATACAACGCAAATTTTATCATGGTGTGCCAAAAAGGAGTAATATAAAGAAACTACTATGTTGACTAATCCATATATTTATCAATGCTTGGATAACAAAGGCTATATATGCTGTCAGCAGTCCCATTACTGATTACAGAGTAGAATCTTTTAAGTTATCAATAATGAAAAGTAGTCAATTAACTTTGTTTTTGTTAAAAATTTAAATCTAGAAGGCATGTATAGATTTATGCTTGGTTAACAAAGGCTATATATGCTGTCAGCAATCCTATTACTTATTACAGAGTAGAATCTTTTAAGTTATCAATAATGAAAAGTAGGCAATTAACTTTGTTTTTGTTAAAAATTTAAAGCTAGAAGGCATGTATAGATTTATGGGGTAATTTTCATATCAAAGATGAAACTGACATGTCACAACAGAAATAATTTATTGTATAGATTGAACATATATATGTATGGAAATTATATTGTTATTTGGTAATTGAAATGGTGCAAACTCTATACATACATTTTATTCATGATTATGTTGTGTATAAAAAAATTCTCATTTTCTGGTACTGACTTTGACTAGCGATCATTCTTTTCTCTCTAGCTATATTAGTGCATCTATGATGATGATTATTTAAGACGTTGCTACTAAACTCAAGTTTATGATATACACAAATGAAACCCAAACTTGATATTCATATCCAGACCTCTTTTCTACTGAAATCATCTAGCTGACTGTTTTTCTTCGAGACCCTAATCCTTTTCTTCTTGAAAATGATCTCATTTCCTTGCCAGATAATTTTAGTAGGCCCTTCTTCGTATTCCCCTTCATCACTCTCATTACCCTCATTTCCATAAAATTCATATTACTTTTGCACACACAATAATCTATACTCCAAAAAAATATATGATTGTTGTGTATCTTCAACACATAAAATCATAAGCTAAGGTCCTCAAAATAAATTCTAGGATAGCCAAATAATTTACAAAAAAATATTCCAATGCTATAGAAATAATGGTCTACTCTAACATTTACAATCTTTATCTCTTAAAAAATATGCCAAATTATGAAAGGATACATGGTTGAGATTCAATAGAATCATTCCATCAAATAGTTTTATGCATTATTTGAGCAAAGCTTAGTAATATATTCTTCAAAAAAGATTGTCTGAAGCAGTTAGACTATTTTTTTTACAGATAAATTGATACAAACATGGCATATCAAATAAATCCAAATAACATTATCTTACTAATCTACAAAAGTAATCTATCTCTCACTTCCAAAACATAAACATTGAAACTGATAGTCAATGCGATGAAACAAACAACAAATTAAAATTACCACTATCTCTATCATCATGTTACAGAATGTATACATACATACATACATACTTGTTTTATATATATATATACACTTATATACACAGACAAAGAAAATAGAAATTAAGAAATATCATACCATTTAAGAGAGGCTTCTTTTTGGTAAAACTATTTGTATCAATCATCTTCAACAAGCTTCTGTAGGAAATAAATCATAAGTATAAAGTAAATATTTTCATTGTCAAAACTTAACTAATAATTAATAAAAACAAACTCTTTTAGCCCAACAAACAAAGTAGTAATCATTGTTAAATTAAATAAAATAATATCATACTTCTATACAAAAAAGAACAAGTTGTCTTCCAATGCATAAGGCCAAATCAGTTCTGAAAAACATCAATACTACATTTAAAATACATGTCACAAGCCTAAGCCCAACCAAAACTAGTCGAAATTGAAAAATTCTTCTATATATTTTAGAGAACTCAATCTTTTTAACATTTTCTTTGTCACCCAAGAACACATGCTCACACATGTTGACGTACGTGCTTCTTGTGAGCTAATTAGTTATAGATATGTGGATGCCAAAAATCCACCAAGAAAAAAATCCCCAGTACATGGTAAAAATACAAGGCTAAAAGTCACTTAGTCACATTATCAGGCTCAGACCTATAAGTCTTGTGAAACTGGGAGATTGTCCCAAGGGAAGCATCACATAGTGAGCCATGAAGTATGGCCTTTGTGGATGCTCAAAATTCCATGCCCATAAAAGACTCAAAGTGTATGCTTAGGCCCCATAAACGCCCAAAAATATGGCTGGGTTGGGGCGACCCCGAGCCACTGTTGCCTCTCGCGCGGCAGCCCTGACGGCCTTGCGCGCGCCAGCACCAGGCGAGGCCACCCCCTCGCGTGCGCCAGCACCAGGCGAGGCCACCCCCTTGCGCGCGCCAACACCAGGCGAGGCCACCCCCTCGCGCGCACCAGCACCAGGCGAGGCCACCCCCTCGCGCGCACCAGCACCAGGCGAGACCCCTCTCCTCGCGCGCGCCCAGCACCAGGCGAGGCCACGTGTCCCGCGCGCGCCCAGCACCATGCGAGGCCCCGCATCCCGCGCATGCCACACCATCAACAGGCCTTCCAAGGAGGTCTCGCGAAGGAATAGGAGCCATGCCATGGCCTTCAAAGTATGGGTGGCATGGGAGCCACGCCACCAAGTGGTCACGCGAGTGGGACCACACGCCAAGGGAGCCGTGTCCACAAGGGGCTCGCGAGGAAGGCGTCTCGCCTCGCACCCTTAGACATTTGTTGAGGCCACATGCCCATCACCCATGCTCGTGAGTGACCTCGGGGTGCTTCAGGAATCCCATGCCAAGGACCCGAGAGCCTCGCCTCACGTCATGACCACTGCATGCACCAAGTGTCCCATTCCCTATGCCTTGAAGACCCCAATGCTTAGAGGTCCGGGTACGAGTCGAATGGAATGTTCATGTACGATCTAGTACTAGGTACGACCCTTCAGACCCTGTATGCCGAAGTACGGACACCCGTACCAGTGGGGGAGTGGGAATGCTGGAATAAGAGTTATGGCCCGTACGTCTATGGCCAGGAGTCAGAGTCGACACCACTACCACCTGCGCCACTATGTCTGTCCCCACTCCACTGACATGGGTACAGACAAGTAGTGGAGACATCCACCTGACGCCTGCCCCTGTACTGGATGCAAGACCTCAGCTTCTGAAACCACTCTCCTGACAAAGTACTTATGTACCATTTGGTCTCCTGGACCACCATGTATCCCAGGCCATCAGAGCCTACTATAAAAAGGACCCCTCTCCCACAAGGGAGGGGGTTGGAAAATTCATTGTAGGCAGAGGCTATTGAGAAATATACTAAGGCTTGCTCCATTGTTTATCTGTGTTTACTTTTCCTTAAAGTTTATTCTCAGTTCTTATATAAACTTCGCCCGACTTACCTTTGAGTTTTTCGATCTAATTTCGTTGACGAGATTTCACCGTCAACAAGATATAACAAAGTTCTTCATATAATAGGTAAAGGTTTAGGATATATATATGTGACACCTGCATTGTCTATAGTAATGGTAGAAAAAGGCATAATTTAAAAAAAAAAAAAAAAAGATCATTCCTAAAAGAGGTTGAACAAGGAACTAGTCCATAACAAAAAGTTGTCTCATAAAAAAATAACAAAAGAAAATTAACTTAAAAACAATATTAATTTAGCAATGACATAGTAATGCATAGAAAAATTATAATGTTCATACGGAAGGTGATTCTCCGTAGGATATCCTGAGCATATCCTGTAGCATATCCTGTAGCCCACAGACGAAACACTGCTTCTCCTCTTGTAGCATATCCTGAGCATGTTGTAGAAATATTAGACATCTTTCAAATAAGACATATACTATACTTCCTCCTGACTTGCTCTATAATTTCTTGAAGTATATATAGAGCCATTAGATATGTTAAAACTCAAGTAAGAATAAAAAATTAGTCCAGTTGAGTTGATTATTAGTAAGTCACACAATAGAAACTGCATTCAAATAACATCCCAGACAAAAATCAACACAGTAAAAGGACCATGCAAATCATTTGATGAGCTTGTTTCATCATCATTAGCCTTGAATAAACAGACCACTGCACTTATTTGACAACCTTAAACCATGCACTTACGCTCTATAGGAAAATGTTAACAAACCCAATCAAATTATCTTCTAAAAATAATTTATCACCAAGTATATAGTTTCACGTTAAAATTATAATTAATAATTACTTTAAACACAAACTGACCTATATTGACAAAACCTTCACAAAAATTGAGTTCATTTCTCCTCTTTCATTCCTAAGTATTTTTTAGTTCTAAACTTTTTATTAAAAAAAACACAATAAACAATAGAAACTAAACTCTCACACATGGATAAGGGAATTAAATGAATCTTCATGATACAAAATGTTGAAACTTTCCCATGACTTGCAAGATTCAAAGAATTGATACAAGGAAACCAAGAATAATAAGAACAAGAAAGTAATAAATTAAATGCATTGCAAATCAACTGAGGTAATATTTTCAATTTACCTACATTTGTAGTAGAGGTTGTTAATAGCTTAATTCAATCTAATAAAAATGCGTTTAGTACCCCAATCTGTTAGCATTCTCACTGAGTTCTCTCTCACTCTTGCATTCTCTAAATCCATTTATTCTAGAAATAACCACATTACTCAGGTCAACTAAGCCTTATTTATAGACTTGAGATAGATTACATAAATAACAAAAAAGGCAAGCTAGCAACAAAATTCAGATATATATAAGCACCTTTCAGATCAAGCAACAACAAAGAAAAACTAAAAAAAAAAATATATATTAGAAATCTAAGACAGAAATGAAAACCCTATTGGATGAAGAGATGAGCTCTATCTCTGACCAGAGAGATACACCACAAAATGTAAGAAACCTATCATAACTTAAAAAAAACATTCAAAAAGATCATTCATGCAACTAATATAAATTAAAATACTAATTAAAAGGAACACCTCATGTATTCAATGCCCATTAAACAAATAAGCAACTTTTTTAGAAGTTCAATAATGGTATCATGAATCAATATGCTTTCATTTACAACAAAAATGAATTTAATTTTGTGAAACTACAGAGTATATGGAATAGTCTATATATGACATGAGACATAAATTTAACTTGAATTTAATTGCATATAGCCTACACCCAAGACTTAATTGCTTTGATTTCATTAATAAACATCATGTCTTCCAAATAAATTTATGCAAATATATAAATAATGAAGAAAAAAAACAATCTATCACACACATAATAAACAACACGAATCTACTAAGTCATTCGCTATTGAGGCATTCATTCAAACACCCTGATTGCATAAACTGTAATCTATATATAATGTATAGATTGTTCATTAGTTCATAGAAATGAGAAATGGTTATACGTTTCTAACCAGAGAGAAAGATAAAGGGACAGAGAGAAATGGTTAGGTCTATCCCACGACTTCGCTTCATCAAAGAGGTTGAAAAGTTGGTGATTGATAGGCTCCTTCCATTCGTTGAGGCTCTTGTAGGAGGTTGCGTTGGAAAGAGGTGGTGGTGTTCAAGGTTCATTCTTCACCAATTTTTTTCAACTAGGTTTTAAGAAAGATTAGAGAGGGCAGGGGGAAAATGAGAGAGAGAGAGGAAAAGAAAGTGTATTGCTTGTAAGAGGGCTTTTCTTTTTTTCATTTACCGCTTTTCTTTTTTTTCAGTTGTCACATTTTTACTTTAATTTTACTTTCTTTAGCGCATTTATTTTATATATATTATAATAATTTTTCAATAGTCTTATAGTCATGTGTTATTGAAAGGGGTCTTTGTTGTAGTGAATGGTCGTTATTGAGGGAGGAGAGGAGGCTCGGGTAATTAAAATTGTCCATGGGGCAAAAGAACCACAGGAAAGACGTAACGAGGTTGCCCAGGAAGATGACATTGATTCAAGATTAGGTGAAGACAGGTCTGAGCTCCAAGCATTGGAAGAGCTTGAGGAAATCAGTATCGACCCAGAAGTACCTTCAAGGGTGGTAAAAGTTGGAAAAAATCTTAGAGCTGAAAGGAAGAAGGTGCTGGTTGAGTTTTTGAGATATAACCTAGACTCTTTGCCTGGTCACATGAAGATATGGTGGGAATCAGTCCAAATGTAATAATGCATACTCCAAATTTGGACAGTAATGTGCCTATAAAGGTATAAAAATGAAGGCTTTTGGGGAAGAAGCGGTCAGAAGCTTTAGAAGAAGAAGTAGCTCGCCTACTTGACTGTGGATTCATCAGGGAAGAAAAATATCAGACCTGGGTTGCTAACCCTGTTTTGGTCCCAAAACCCAATGGAAACTGGAGAACTTGCATTGACTTCTTCGACCTCAGTAAGGCATGTCCTAAGGATTTTTTTCCACTTACTCGAATCGATCAATTGGTAGACGCAACAATCAGTCATGAGCTCATGTCTTTCGTGGATGCATATTATGGATATAACCAGATCGCAATGAATCCTGTAGACCAAGAGCACACTAGCTTCATGACCGAGCATAACATATACTGCTACAAGGTTATGCCATTCGGGCTGAAGAATGCTGCTGCAACGTACCAACGACTAGTCAACAAAATGTTCGTTAATCAGATCAGGAAAAACATGGAAGTGCATGTCGATGATATGCTCGTTAAATTAAAGACTGCCAGTAATCATGTATCCGACCTAGAAGAATGTTTTGGCGTGCTAAAAAATATGACATGAAGCTAAATTGTAACGTCCCAAATTACCTAATAAGGTTTAGGGTCTTGATTAGGGGGCCAAGATGGAAATATATGGAATTATATGCTTATATGAGTTATATTTGTGTCTAATTATGTGATTATGTGAGTTATATGATAATATAACTAGATATCCATGTTTAGGAGTATTAAATATGCATGTGGGCTTGTTTCTTATTAGAAGGAAATTTTTTGTAATTTGGCCCGTTATGGGCATAATTGTATATATGTGCATGTATGTGATATATGTGAGGAACCACATTATCAGGTGGGTTTATTTGGGTTACTCGGCACGAGACGATCCTAGGGAGCAAGTTAGCCAGAAAGTTGCAACAGGACCCAATACCCGACTCATGGCTAGTCAAGAGGTATTGTGGGTAACTGATACATTATTAAGCTATCAAGTAACAGAAATAAGTATTCGAGGATAGATTTTGAGTTAGAGAGATTAGAAGGGAATACCGGAGATTTTGACCATTTTGCCATCAGGGACGTTTTTGGTACCCCGAGCCTCGGGATTAGCTTAAGTTACTTAAGCCTTAAGGAAACAAAAAACAAACACTCAAACATTGTCTTAGACACTCATCCAACCGACTCTCTCTATTTCTCATTCTCTCTCAACTTTTATAAGTGAATTCTTTGAGAATTAAGGAGAACTTTAGGCTGAAAGCTTAGGAATTGAAGGCCTAAACTTGGGATTAGATTAGCTACAACTATGGGGAAATTGTTTGCCAGTTGAGGTAAGCTTTAGACCTTGATTTCCATTTAATTTCTACTTAAGTTTGGCTATTCTTGAGCTTTGAGGCTCAAGGTTATGAATTTAAGTTTTGGGTGGAGTTTTGAGTTTATTGACTTGGGGTTTTGTTGTTGGTATTATGTTGATATAGTTATGAGGATTTAGTTGTTGTTCTAGGATTGATTTGGGTAGATTTTGGTAGGTTTTTGTCTGGAGAAAAACAGAGGAATTCTGGGTTCGCAGGGTCAGGTCGCAACCCAGTTCTTCGGGCACTGCGACCCAAGCGAACCTAAAGCCATGGGGGAGCTCTTTCTTTGGAGGCGCACTGCGAGCCTCTAGGGCAGGTCACGGCCCGTGTCTTGGTTGCAGGCAGGAGGGGGGCCTCTAACCTGGGAGGTGCATCGCGACCCTTAGGGGCAAGTCGAGGCCCGCCTCGGCTCTTTTTCCACCTTAGGTTTTTAGCACTGGTAACTCAAACCAAAGTGCTCAAGGTCGATTTCACTATCCGGTTTAGTGGAATTTGACATCCCGGATGCTAAGACTCGATCCGGAAGCCTTTATTTACTCGTTATTGACGAGATCCTATATTATGATTATGACTAGGTTATGGCTAAGGGCTCAGAACTGGGATCATGCTTGAAGGTCGTTCTTATTTTACTGTGCACTCGGACCCGAGGTAAAAATTATGAATAGGGCTTGGGCCCCTGAGAATGTACGTGTTTGAGTTATGATTGCTCTTATTGATTAAACATACTTGAATATTCCATTTTTGGCTAAGTGTTATATGATTATTTGCATGGTGTGCATCGCTAGGGCTTAACCTCGTTAGGGAACATGGTTATTACTATGTTTGCATTTAATTGATTGTGTTATATGATTAATATGTATGCAAACTTGTATTTTCTGAAGTATGCTTATCGGTATCTGTATCTGAATACCTGGTTCAGGGCTTGACCTATTAGTCAAGGGCGGCAATAGCGTGCTGCATTCTGGTCGAAAGGCTTAGGCGCAAATGAGCAATGTGCTATTACGTTGGCCAACACTATGGTTGTTGGAAAACAAAGCGTTTGACTAACTCTATGGCCAGTTTTCTGAGCTAAGGGTGAGGGCCGCATATGACTCTATGGTCACATAGCTAGGGTATAAGGCCCCGGGGTTGACTCTATGGTCAACTATTCAGGGCAGCGACCCTAGAATGGTCCAATGACCATTTATTTGCAATTGTATGCATGCATGAGTAGGTTATTACTGTTGGGTGTAGCGTCCCAAATTTTCTAATAAGGCTTAGGTCCTTGATTAGCGTGACTGGAGGGCAATAAGAAATTTATTATTTTAATATGTGAATTTAATCAGTATGTGATTAGAAATGCATGTTTAGGTGAATTAAATATGCATGTGGGCCCCGATTGGTTATTAGGGGCATGTCTATAATTTTAGCCCATTGAGGGCATAATGTAATAATTGTGAATATTGTGATATATTCGTGTTGCACGATCCAAGACAGTCCTAGGGAGCGGATTAGCTAAAAAGTCACAACGGGGTCGAATACCCAACTCGGGGCGAGTCGAGGGGTATTTCGGGTATTAGACATTTTATGGGGTTATCGGGTGATGAAAATAAATATTCAGAGATATATTTGATGTTAGAACGTTTAGTAGGGAATATCGGGGAAATTTACCATTTTGCCCTCGAGGACGTTTTTGGTACCCCGAGCCTTTGATATAACCTTAGGGAGCTAAGTTAAGTAAAAGAAAAACCAAGAAACATTAAGAACTTTAGAGAAACCAACTCTCTCTCTATCTTGGAGTTCTCTCTCTTTCGAAGCTTGGAGACTTTGATCTATAGGAGAATTTTGGCTTGCTTATCAAGGGAATTGAAGCTGACTGTGATTGAGGATTAGCTCAGGGCCAAGTTATCATTTGGGGTAAGGATTCTAGCACCTAATTATTTGAATTATGTTGAATTTATGCTGGTGTTTCAAGGCTTTGCATGTAAGCTAGGTGGAGAATCACTCTTAGGTTTTAGAAGAGGTTTGGGGTTAATTCTTGTTAGGTTTTGTTGCTGAGACTATAGTAGAGCTACTGTGGTGATTAAGTTGGGTTGTTGGAATGCTTTTGGCGTAA
Source organism: Humulus lupulus (assembly GCF_963169125.1). Classification (NCBI taxonomy): domain Eukaryota; kingdom Viridiplantae; phylum Streptophyta; class Magnoliopsida; order Rosales; family Cannabaceae; genus Humulus; species Humulus lupulus. The sequence goes on along the minus strand of NC_084797.1, from coordinate 64,174,655 downwards.
ATTGGCTTGGTTTTGGAGGTAAAAATGGAGGATTTTTCTGGGTTCGAAGGGTCGGGTCGTGACATTGTTCTTGTTGAGCCGCAGCCCTCTAGAACACTTTTGAGGCCAGGAAGAAGGGCGGGCCGCGGCACACCATGGATTGGGCCGCGGTGTGCATGCCCTGTTTTGGGGATTAGGGTTTCTGGTTGAGGCGGGCCATGGCATGGGTTCTTGGGGCTGCGGGGCTTAGTGAGTTTTTGGACTCCAAGGAGGATTTAGGCTCGGGAACCTAAAAGTTAAGGATCGGGATGGATCTCAGAGACTAGAATTATAACCCAAAGTTATTTAATGGATTATAACTTGATGGATGGATGTCGTTGATGCATTGTAACTAGGTTTTCAACGAGGCTTGGACTAGGGGACTGTGCTCGGGATATCGGTGCTCGGAAAGCTCGGGACACATGTAAGAAAACTGTTGTACCCATAGAGCAGGGCGAGGACCTATAGTTTGTGTTGCAGGGCACGACCCTATATGATGGTGTTGGAGGGCGTAGCCCCCCATTGATTATGTTTATACGTGTTTAAGTATTTGTTTAATTATGCTATGTGTGCATATATGTGAATGAATGGCAAGAGCCGAGAATGGTGAAGGCCGAGAATGGCGAGGGCCGAGAACGGCAAGGCTGAGTACAGCAAGGGGCCAAGAGTAGTGTTAAGCACGCAGAATGCGAGTTTCCAGGGTGAGACCCCTATAGGATACTTGGGATATCCTCACGATGTAGCCCACAAACCCAGGGCCTGGTAAAGCACCTCGGACGGCATGGCCATTATATGTTTAGCCTGTTGGCAGTTTTATTGTATGCTGATTGATAGATATACATATGTTGATTGCTTGTGTAGAGTTTTCTTGCTGGGCTTCGGCTCACGGGTTCTCTATGGTGCAGGTAAGGGCAAGGGGAAGACTGACCGACCAAGAGTACGGAGAGCGTGAAGTGACGTGTACATGTTTGGCTTGCCTGGCTGCCACGACCAGGAGTATTTTTGGGAGATGTCTTGTATTAAACCAGATTTTGTCATTTAATCGACTTTAATTATATTTTGAGTTGTAAATATTTCTAACAGTATTTTGGGATCCCAAATGTTAAACGCTTTACAATTTTCAATGAATGGTTACATTTTCAAATTATGTGACTTTTAATATAGTTTAGCTACACTTTTGGATTAAAACCTCGATTAGCGAGTTATTTGCACATTCTAAACTCGCTTAGTAATGACTCTAAGGAAGTAGGGCATTACAACTTGATACCACAGCGAGCCAAGGTTTATGGTTCCTGGAGATTGACTGAACATGTTTGCTCGCTGTCAGTGACAAGCTCGACTCAGGGTTGGTTGGTAATGATTGAATTGTATGTTTGATTATGTGCTTAAATGCCTTGTTTGCCTGCTTATCTTATATAGAGCATGATGAATGAGTTAACATATGCATGATGCTAGGGCATGGCCCATTGAGTGTTATATGCTATTTGAATGTTATGTGGATTGTTGTTTATGGCTGGCTGATGTGAATTGGGAGGTGGTTTTGGATGTTGTTATCATGCCTGATGAGCGGCATCGTTGATTGCAGGCATATTGTTGAGATGCCTCGACAATCATCGAGACTCCGTGACAGCAGGGCCGAGGATGTCAATCAGGGTCAGGACCCTCCACCTGCCCCATAGAATTGGCAACAAGTGTTTGCCGAAATGGAAGCTAGACTGCATCGAACAAAGGAAGAACTTCGAAAGCTGAGGCAGCAGGCCCCTCCTCAGGCCATTGGGTTGCCAGTTCAGCAGGCTATGGCGCCAGTTCTAGTTCAGCCTGTTATGGAGAATAGGTGGGAACCTTTGTATGAGTGGTTCAGGAAGCAGCATCCTCCCACCTTCGAGGGTGGACCAGATCCACTGCGGGTAGAGCAGTGGATGAATATGTTTTCCTCCATCAGGGTATCTTATGCTAGCTACATGTTCAGAGAGGATACTCGCATCTGGTGGGATGTAGTGACTCAGAGAAGGAATGGTGCAGTTATGACTTGGGAAGAGTTTAGAAACATCTTCAATGGGAAATATTACAGTGTTGTAGTCCGAGTTGCGAAGGTTGACGAGTTCATCAACCTAACCCAAAACCGGTTGATAGTTACTGAGTATGCCTTGAGATTTGACCGGTTGGCGAAGTTTGCGTTGGATTTAGTGCCAACTGACATGGCAAGAAGGGATATATTTGTGCGGGGATTGAATGTTATGATAGCCGGCGATGTGAGGATTACTTTGGATCCAGAGACTACTACATATGCCATGGTAATGGACAAGGCCCTTATAGCTGAGGGGGCCGAGGATCACATATGGAGAGAAAGCGTTGTTAGGCGCGATGATAGGAGGACAGTGCCTCCTTTTATTGGATCCAGTCGGGGTAGTGGCTCCAGTGAGCAGAAGAGAAAGGCCCTAGATTCTTTTGTTCCACCTTGCTCAGATAGGAGGGCACGGGGTGCATTTAGCAGCTGTCAGGGCGGAGGTGACAACTGCAGGAGTTTTCCAGTGTGTCCTCAATGCAGACGATGTCATTAGGGAGAGTGCAGGATCAGGGCCTGCTTTACTTGTGGGAGTATCAATAATTTGAAGAAGGACTGCCCACAGGCCAGGAAAGAGGAGCCAAAGCAGGGCGGCAGTCTCGCTCATGCCAGAGTATTCACCTTGACTCAGACTAAGGCGGAGGCTAGCCCCTCGATCATGACAGGTCACATTTATAGTGCTGGTTCTTCTTATACTGCATTGATTGATTCAGGAGCTACCCATTCATTTGTGTCTGCTAGAGTGATAGATCAGCAGTGTAGACCTAGTGATTTGTATGCTAGGGGTTTTCAGACTTTGTCGCCAATTGGGGAACTGGTAGTCTCTAGGAGATGGATTAGAGCATTGTCAGTAGAGATAAACGGTAGGGAATTGTCTGTTGATCTGATTGAGCTAGTGATGGATGACTTCGATATGATCCTAGGGATGGGTTGGTTATCGAAGTATGGGGAGACGATTGACTGCAAGCGCAGGATGGTGACTTTTGATCTAGAAGGGGAGGCACCCTTTGTATTTGTGGGGACAGTTAGTGGATTGCGGGTACCTATGATTTCAACACTGCAGGCTAGAGACCTGATGCAGAGAGGTTGCATAGAATTCCTAGCGAACATTGTGGATACCTCTAGGGGTTGTGTCGGTTGGGTCGGGTGAGACCAGAATTGTATGTGAGTTTACAGATTTATTTCCAGCAGATTTTCCAAGGTTGCCACCACAACGGGAGATCGATTTTGTTATAGAGTTGGCGCCAGGGGCGGAGCCATTATCTAGGACACCTTATAGAATGGCTCTGGCAAAGTTAAAGGAATTGAAGATTCAATTACAGGAGTTACTGGATTTGGGGCTCATCAGACTGAGTTTCTCTCCATGGGGTGCTCCAGTGTTGTTCGTTAAGAAGAAGGATGGATCTCTTAGGATGTGTATTGATTATAGGGATCCGAACAAGTTGACCATCAAGAACAAGTACCCACTGCCTAGGATCGACGATTTATTTGACCAGCTACAAGGAAAGACAGTGTTTTCTAAGATTGATCCCCGATCAGGTTACCATCAATTAAGGATCAAAGAAGATGACATACCAAAGACCGATTTCCGCACAAGATATGGACATTATGAATTTCTTATTATGTCTTTTGGATTAATCAATGCCCCAGCAACTTTTATGGATATGATGAATAGGGTTTTCAAGGACTATTTGGACAAGTTCGTGATTGTATTTATTGACGACATATTGGTGTACTATCAGCCAGAGATAGAGTATGAGCAGCATCTATGTTTGGTATTGCAGCGGTTGAGAGAGCATAGGTTATATGCTAAATTCAGCAAGTGTGAGTTTTGGCTACTGCAAGTCACGTTTCAGGGTCATATTTTCAATAAGGAAGGGATTCTAGTTGTAACGACCCAAATTCACTAATAAGGCTTAAGGGCCTTGATTAGTGTGCCAGGAGGGCATTACTGGAGTAATTGTGATTTAATGAGTAATTATATGTTTAATGATGCTTGTATGATAATTGATTATATTATATGATGATATGATATATATATATATGTTTGAGATATATGTGAGAACCACATTATGATGTGGATAATTCTGCAGCCGGCGACTCGAGGCGATCCTAGGGTTAGGTAGCAGGAAAAGTCACAACGGGGCATTATAATTGACTTTGGACAAGTCAGGGGTATGTTAGGTATCGGGTAGTGATTTAGACTATCGGGTGATAAAAATAAATAATTGGAGATATATCTGAGGTTAGGATGTCTAGGCGGGATTATTGGGGGATTTTACCATTTTGGCCTCGGGGACGTTTCCGGCACCCCGAGCCTTGGGATTAACTTAAAGGATAAGTTAGACTTAAGGAAGTCTTTAGAAGAAAACACAAACCGACTAAGTATACTTCTCTCAGCTCACTTACACACTCAAAGGAAACCAAAGGAAGGAAAAACACAGAAAAACAAAGGAAAAACTACTGAGTTTGAGAGGGAACTGCTGGGATTGAGCTGTGTCTTTGGGAATTGAAGGAAGTAATCTGGAGGATTAGCTCAGGAACTGATCAAGGTCTGAGATAGAGCTAAGGTAAGTTCTGAATTTTCGTTTTTGGGGTTAGGAACTTAAAGAAATGACTGAGTTTTAAATGGTTATGGTTTTGACATTCAAGGTGGAAATTGAGGCTAGGGACTTTGAAGATAGGTCAGGGGATTCTTGGAAAATCGATTCTACAACTGAGGTAAGGTTTAAATTACAGTTTGATGGTTGAATTTGAGAGTTATCATGGCTGGTTTTGAGTTCTATGGGTTGAAATTTCAGAAGTTGGAATTGGGGTTTTGGTGAGTCTTAGGCTGGATTTTTGGTTGGATTGTGTTGTCTAAATCATTCTTATGTTGTTATTATTAATTGGTTTTGGTTTGGGGGCTTTGGGATAGCTTTAGGTGAGGTTTGGAGATTGAAAATGGTGATTTTTCTGGGTTCGAAGGGTCGGGCCGCGGCATGGTTCTTGGTGAGCCGCGGCCCTTCAAGGGGTGTTGCATGCTGAGAAAGAAGGGCGGGCCGCGGCATGGTCCAAGCAATGCCGCGGCCCTTACCTGTTTTTGTGCCTGGGATGGCTCTGTTTGGGGGCCATGCCGCGGCATGGGTGGCCTATGCCGGGGCGCTTAAGGGATTTTGGGATTTTGAGATTTTAGGATTGGAAATTTAACCTAAGGTGCTCGGGGTTGAGTCTTTTACTATATTTGGTGAAGTTCAATGTTCCGAGTACTAGAACTTGGCTTGGGAACTCATTTAAGGTTGTTAATGGTGTCTTCCTTCATGGTTGTGACTAGGTACTGAGCTAGGACTTGAGGATCGGATCGCGCTGAAGGAGTATCGCCCGTAACTAACTCATTTGAAAGCTAAAGGTAAGAAAACCGCACCCGAATATATGGTTGTGAATGGGACTAAGTGCTCCCGAGAGTTGTATTGTGTCATCGTTGGTATTATGCCAAGGGACACGTATAAGCGGTCTAAGAGTACCGTTCATAATTTTAGCGCACGGGGCGCGAATTGGCCACTGGGAGCCAGAAACATTAGGATAACAGAGGGAGCAGCCTGTGGGCGCTAGCCCTGGTTATCGTCTGTGCATTATGTTTTATGAGATGAAATCCTTAGTATGTGGTATGCTTGAATGATGATATACTTGGAATTTATGAGATGCTATATGAGTAAATGACTTGATTGCTAATTGTTAATGCTCTGTCATTGCTGTGTTTTCTTGCTGGGCCTTGGCTCACGGGTGCTTCGTGGTGCAGGTAAGGGCAAGGGCAAGCTGGACCAAGCCTGAGGTGGAGAGCTCCGAGGTGTAATGTACATAGCCAGCCATTCGATCACCATGGTCGAGGAGTGTGTCAGGACAGAGACTTCCTAACTGCTCATTTTGCCTTAGTACGGCCGCTAATGTATTTAAACCTTGTAAATTTTGTAAATGACCTTTGAAACTGTCATTTTCGGGATCCCATGTAATGAAACAATGTTTAGTAATGAAAATGTAACTTTTGAGACCAAAACACTTTTAACCCTAGTTCCTCTACTATTTCAGTAACACGTTTTACTTTAACGACTTGGTTAGCAAGTCTGGCACTTTATAAACACACAGTGTAACGGTCTTGGCTATCCAGGGCGTTACACTAGTTTACCCAAGTAATATTGAGGCAGTGAGAGATTGGCCTAGACCGAGCAGTGTTCCTAAAGTTAGGAGTTTTCTGGGATTGGCAGGGTATTATCAGTGGTTCATTGAGGGGTTCTCCAGGATAGCTACACCATTGACTGAATTGACGAGGAAAAAGACTAAGTATGTGTGGACAAACAGGTGTGAGAACAGTTTCAAGGAATTGAAGCGATGACTGATCACCGCTCCAGTGTTGAGTTTGCCGACAGACAATGAGAAGTTTGTGGTTTACTGTGATGCTTCCAAACAGGGTTTAGGGTGTGTGCTGATGCAATCCAGAAATGTGATAGCCTATGCATCGAGACAGTTAAAGGAGTATGAGCACAGATATCCCACGCATGATCAGGAGTTGGCAGCGATGGTATTTGCACTTAAGGTTTGGATACATTATCTATATGGTGAGAAGTGTGAGATATACACCGACTATAAGAGTTTGAAGTACTTCTTTACTTAGAAGGATCTGAATATGCGCCAAAGACGGTGGCTGGAGTTGGTAAAGGATTATGATTGTGTTATCCTGTACCATCTTGGGAAGGCTAATTTAGTGGCTGATGCATTGAGTCGGAAGGGCCCAGGACAGTTGTTCAGTTCGAGACAGATATCTAATGAATTAGCTGAGGAAATAACAAGAGCGGGTATAGAGTTGGTGGTTGGTCAGCTAGCCAACATCACTATTCATTTTACACTCCTTGAGAGGATCGAGGAGGCGCAGGGGAAGGGTTCCCAGTTGAGAGAGCACACAGAGAATGTCTTAGTCGGAGTGGCTAAGGACTATTCTATCTCGGAGATGGGACTACTGAAGTACAAGGGTCGGATCTATGTTTCGATGGATTCTGATATCCAGTGAGAGATCTTGGATGAATCGTATACCACTCCCTATTCCTTACATCCAGGTACGACGAAGATGTACCAAGATTTGAGATTTTTGTATTGCTGGTCGGGAATGAAGAGGAACGTGGTGGATTATGTGGCCAAGTGCTTAACTTGTAAACAGGTAAAGGCTGAACATCAGAGGCCAGCAGGGTTATTGCAGCCTCTAGGGATTCCAGAGTGGAAGTGGGAAGATATCACCATGAACTTTGTGGTTGGTTTGCCAAGGACCATGGGACAACATGATTCGGTGTGGGAGATTGTGGATAGGTATACTAAGTCCGCCCACTTTTTACCTGTCAGGGCGACTTATATTATGGAGCAGTATGCCAAGTTGTATATGAAGGAAATTGTTTGACTTCATGGGGCTCCGAGGACGATAGTATCCGACAGGGACCCCACCTTCACCTCCAAGTTTTGGGAGAGTCTACAGAAGGCTATGGGCATGCCGTTGCAGTTTAGTACCGCTTATCATCCTCACACAGATGGACAGCCTGAGAGGACGATTCAGATATTGGAAGATATGCTACGCGCCTGTGTGCTAGATTTTGCAGGATCTTGGAGTAAGTATCTCCCTTTGATTGAGTTTTCATACAACAATAGTTATCAGGCGACTATCGGAGTGGCTCCGTACGAGATGCTATATCGGAGGAAGTGCAAATCACCCATCCATTGGGATGAGATGGGTGAGAGGAGATACTTGGGTCTTGAGATGGTTTAGAGGACCAATGAGATGATTGAAAATATTAGAGCTCGAATGCTCGCCTCCCAGAGTTGCCAGAAGAGTTACTCGGACTTGAAACGCAGGAGCGTAGAGTTTCAAGTCAGTGATCATGTGTTCCTTAGGGGCAAGCTGAGCCCTAGGTTTGTTGGCCCCTTTGAGATTCTGGAACGGGTTGGAGAGGTAGCTTACAGATTGGCGATGCCTCTAGCGTTATCAGGGGTTCATGATGTTTTTCACATGTCCATGCTCCAGAAGTATGTATCAGATTCGACGCATGTACTGAGTTATGAGAATTTGGAGTTGGATCAGGATCTATCATATGAGGAGAAGCCGGTTAAGATTCTCGACTGGAAGGATAAAGTTTTGCGGAGGAAGACCATCACCTTGGTTAAAGTGCTGTGGAGGAACAACAAGGTTGAGGAGGCGACATGGGAACTTGAATCAAATTTGCGGGAGCGGTATCCCGAGTTGTTCATGTAATTTCGAGGACAAAATTTCTGTAAGGAGGGAATAGTTGTAGCATCCCAAATTTGCTAATAAGGCTTATGGCCTTGAATAGCGTGCCTAGAGAGTAATAAGTGATTTATTATTTTAATATGTGAATTTAATGAGTATGTGATTAGAAATGCATGTTTAGGTGAATTAAATATGCAAGTGGGCCACATTTGGTTATTAGGGGAATGTCTGTAATTTTAGCTCATTGAGGACATAAATGTAATAATTGTGAATATTGTGATATATTCGTGTTGCACGATCCAAGACAGTCCTAGGGAGCGGATTAGCTAGAAAGTCACAACGGGGTCAAATACCCAACTCGGGGCGAGTCGAGGGGTATTTTGGGTATTAGACGTTTTATGGGGCTATCACGTTATGTAAATAAATATTCAGGGATATATTTGAAGTTAGAACGTTTAGGAGGGAATATCGGAGAAATTTACCATTTTGCCATCAGGGACATTTTTGGTACCCTGAGTCTTTGAGATAACCTTAGGGACCTAAGTTAAGTAAAACAAAACCAAGAAACATTCAGAACTTTAGAGAAACTGACTCTCTCTCTCTCTATCTTGGAGTTCTCTCTCTTTGGAAGCTTGGAGACTTTGGTCTATAGGAGAATTTTGGCTTGTTTATCAAGGGAATTGATGCTGGCTATGATTGAGAATTAGCTCAGGGCCAAGTTATCATTTGGGGTAAGGATTCTGGCACCTAATTATCTGAATTATGTTGAATTTCTACTGGTGTTTCAAGGTTGTGCATGTGAGCTAGGTGGAGAATCACTCTTGGGTTTTAGATGAGGTTTGGCGTTAATTCTTGTTAGGTTTTATTGCTGAGACTATAGTAGAGCTACTATGGTGATTAAGTTGGGTTGTTGGAATGATTTTGGGGTAAATTGGCTTGGTTTTGGAGGTAAAAATGGAGGACTTTTCTGGGTTCGAAGGGTCAGGCCGCGGCATTGTTCTTGTTGAGCCGTGACCCTCTAGAACACTTTGGAGGCCAGGAAGAAGGGTGGGCCGCGGCACGCCATGGATTGGGTCGCGGCACGCATGCCCTGTTTTGGGGGTTGGGGTTTCTGGTTAAGGTGGGCCACGGCATGGGTTCTTGTGATCGCGACGCTTAGTGAGTTTTTTTACTCCAAGGAGGTTTTAGGCTCCGAAACGCAAAATTTAAGGTTCGGGATGGATTTTATCACCCGGATTGATAGAATTCAAGGTCCCGGAGACTAGAATTATAACCCAAAGTTATTTAATGGATTCGAACTTGATGATTGGATGTTGTTGATGTATTGTAACTAGGTTTTCATCGAGGCTCGAACTAGGGGACTGTGCTCGAGATATCGGTGCTCGGAAAGCTCGAGACACAAGTAAGAAAACTGTTGTACCCATAGAGTAGTGCGAGGCCCTATAGTTTGTGTTGCAGGGCACGAACCTATATGATTGTGTTGCAGGGAATAGCCCCCCATTGATTATGTTTATACATGTTTAAGTATTTGTTTAATTATGCTATGTGTGCATATATGTGAATGAACGGCAAGAGTCGGGAACGGTGAGGGCCGAGAACGTCAAGGCCGAGTACAGCAAGGGGCGGGAGCAGTGTTAAGCATGAAGAGTGTGAGTTGCGAAGGTGAGACCCCTATAGGATACCTGGGATATCCTCATGGTGTAGACCGCTAACCCAGGGCATGGTAAAGCGCCTAGGATGACATGGTCGTTATATGTTTAGCCTGTTGGCGGTTTTATTGTATGTTGATTGATAGATATGCATATGTTGTAACACCCTGCTAATTAGGGTCCATTACCAGGTGTGTTTTGAAACCTGTGCTGGGCTTACTAACAAGTCATTTGGACTAAACATGTGTTTGAGCCACTAAGGTTTGGATATTAAAAACTTTTGACCAATTCATAAACATTTCCATTAAGTTAACAACCAGTTCTTTACATGGGATCCCAAAAACATTAGTTTAAAAGCCTGTTACAAAACTCAGGTTACACATTAAGCCGTCCTAAGCAAGAAAAGCTAGGTTTAACCCTAGTTCCCCCTGAGCATCTCGGCTGTGGTGGTCGAGCGGACTGCATATGTACATACCACCGCTAATGCCCTCCGACTCATGGCCAGTTGAGCTTCTCTTTACCTTTACCTGCACCACAAAGCACCTGTGAGCCAGAAGACTCAGCAAGAAAACTCAATCAACAGTTCAGTAAATAAAATAACCATCAAACAGTAATAACTGAATCCAGTGCATTCATTAAACCCAATTGGAGACCATAGAGTCACACAGGTGCATGCCACACTTTCTTTCAAGTTGTTGGCATCCGAGCTAGTCAAGTGCATGTAGCACTCCCAGGGTGGCCCAGCCATGGTGGCCTGCACTCCACGTGCATTATGCCAATCTTAGCTTATAAACCAAGTTCCTTATGCCCTTGACTTATAAGTCAAGCCACCACGTGCCTCCAACTTATAAGTTGAAGCCTTGGGATTTTCAACCATTAAGAATCTCCCACAGCCCATCATATTCTCAGCTAATAAGTTGATCCCCATTTATCATCTTATTGATACCCTAGTTTATAAACTAAGCTTTACAGTCATAACAAACAGTCTCATGTTCCATTTAGCATACTTATCAAACAGTCATACCATGCATTATAACACATTCACTCAATAGTCATAAGCATAATCATAATTATGCATGTTATAGCATATCTAATCAGACATTCACAACATGATTATAATCATGTTCATTACCTTAACTAAGTTCTAATCATGCATTCACATAACATGTGCAGTTTTCTTACCTTTGGTCTGTATGCGGGTTACTAGCGACAACCCTCCGAGCAAGATCCCCGATTCAAGCCCGTAGCGAAAACCTAGTCACAACCGCGATAAAGAAGTTCCCATCTATAACACGTAAATAACAACTTCCAGACCAACTCTTAGCCTCTGGGTCATCGAATTCCACTTAACAAGGAAGTAGGATCGATCCCGAGCCCAAACAGTTAAGTTCCCATTCTAAAAATCCCACTTAAGCAAAAATTCCCCTTAAGAGCCGCGGCCCCTCCCAGCCGAGCTGCAGCCCGCCTCTAATTCCAGAGGCGGCCTCCATGGAAACCATCGCGCGCCGTGACGTGCCCCTGAGGCACCGCGGATCGCCCCTGTATCCGAGCCCTGCTGGCTCAAAATGTCCTTCGCAGGCCGCGGCTCACCATAAAAGGGCCGCGACTCATCACCACGAACCCATAAATTTCTGGGATTTTCTGCAACTGAACCCAACCAAAACTCATCCAATTTCATCCCAACCTTCCGATTAAGTCCCCAAAAACAATATACCTCTTACCAGCAATCAAACCCAACTAAATACTAAATTATACTCATCAAAATCCCAAAACCCAATCTCCCAATTAACAAACATGCATGAACTCTATAATAAATATTAAAACTACTAGACATAGCTACTATTTTTGGAACATACATAGGAAATAACATAACTTTATTTAAAACCCCAAAATAAATATTGTAAAAAATACAAAGTAAAATATGGTATGGGTACCCATTGTTTAATACATAAAAACATAAACCATAAACATAAATCAATTGTTAAAAAAATAAGTGCGGAATTACAAAAGAAACATAATTCAAAAGACTTAAAAAAATAACTTCATCCTCAATCGTCACGCAGTACATTCAATCCATTCATCCTCAACACACAAGCCAAGCTGCCATGAATCTTTTCGCCTTCCATAACTCATTTCCCTGCATCAAGCTAAAAATAAAGGAATGAGCCTAATGCCCAGCAAGGAAAATCTACTAACAACATATATCATAAAACATAAGATTATAACATAAACATATAATATAAAACATATGACTATAAAAACGTATATCATATAGGACTACAATATTAATGGCCATTAACTCATTAACATGGCATGCGATAAACCATCTAGGTCCTCTATCTACTAATCGAGGTAGGTTAGATCACATGGTAGTATATGATAACCCATCTAGGTCCTCTGTATACTAATCGAGGTAGGGTTAATCATAACTCTAAACCATGAAAATTAAAAAAATTCTTGGGATTTGCTATCTAAGCAACTATAAGTCCCAAGCGACATAAAAATATTGGGGTTTGTTATCTAAGCAACTATAACCCCCAAATGACTGAAAGACATATTTATATATATACATATCATAGCATAAAATATATCATAACATAAGCATATAAACACATAAAATCCATCATATTTTCCTTACAAAAAATCGAGATATTTGAGGACAAGAACGGGATTAGAACACTCCTAAAAACCAACAGTAAGAATGGTAAGTTTCTAAAGAAAAGAGATGAAAAGAAAACTAAACCATCAAAGAAGAAACTTACCGAGAAGAACCTTAAGTTTTCAAGAAACTTAAACACCTAACCAAGAATCATAAACAAGAGTTAGGATCTGAAAAGAAAGAAAATAAAGAAAACTAAAGAACCATAAAGAACTGAACTTAAGGATAATAATACCTTGAATGATCTTATGAATTGATCTAGACCTAGATACTGAAATCTCATTATATCTCACTTCCCAAGTGTGTAGAAAAGCTTAGAATGATAAAGCTTTTAACCCAAAAACCCAAGTGTTTCTCTCTATGATAACCTTAGCAACTTGGAGGCTCTGAAGACTGCTTGAAGAATGAAGAAAATGGCTGAGTACTAGGTCATATTTATAGATTTCAAGGAGTGAAACTAACCCCTTTTAATTTGAATAAATAAATGAATTTAAAATGAAAAAGATTTGAATTTTCGTTCAACATATGCCTAGAACTCGATCGAAATTTTTCAAAGGCAGGTCCAAGTGGTTAAAGCTGTTTTTAAATTTAAAAATCCTCAAGATTAAAAAATGCAACACCAAAGGCGATATATCACCTACTCTGGTCGATATATCGCATAGATCATCTTCCCGAGCCCCGTTCGAATGCTCGTGCAAAGTCAACGTGTTTTCCGTATCTCCCGTAGGCAATATATCGACCCCTATAGCTACGATATATTGTCATACGTTGATATATCAAACACGTATTTGCACTTTTTCAACATATTTTTTAATTGAGTAAATAGCTTTGACTGAGTCATAATACGTTCCTAACAGCTGTTGGAAGGTTCTAGAGCTTCTAGATCTTTCTTTTAATTAAACTATTCATTAAAATACTTAAATCCTTAATAAACATGCATATGACAAATGTCACCATCTTATTATGTCTATCTAAACTTTAGGTTATAATATATGACATCTCCATAATCAGCTATATTAATGAAACCTTATGTTATAATTAATATTCTTAAACTATAGGTTAAACTTATAAAATCCATAAATGTTGCTATGAGTGTCCAACTAAGTCCCGGCTTGAACCAAAATCCACAGAATCTAACATACTACAAACTAATACTAACTACTACTACTATCTATATAGCTAAGTAAATATTCTTGGACACTACATAGCATGTATAATGCTATTAGGTGGAAAAACTCTTGGATATAACCAAGTTCGAGACTTGATTACTAACATGTATAATGCTATTTGGTAGGAAAATTCTTGGGTATAACCAGGATATCGACCAGATTTAATAGGTCAAGCCTTCAGAAATCTATCTCAGCCTAAAGATAACCCAAATTTAATTGGCCTTGAGCTCATCTCTTTGAGCTCGAAACCGGACGATGCCACAAATTTGAGTTAGATAAGACGGCAAAAGAAAAACACAAGACAAGATTAGCTCGCGAAAGTAAAAACAAAATGGGAAATACTATAGGAGGAAGAAGGATAACTCACAGTCAGGTTCATCCCCAAGGCTGACTCCAGAATGTCCCATGGGGAATGCTCTTCCATGGATCTCAAGTCCTTGACGTTCGGTTGGTTTGCATGACCCACCTTATGGTTCTCCATGTCATGGAGGGGCCCTCGAGTGGTTTGACTGGGAGATGCACAAATGGGGCTTCGCCATGAACAACTTTGGGAAATGGAGCAAGTTCGCGAGAACGAGGAGCCTTATGAACGGTAACTGTAGTTACTAGAGCTAGCGGTTGTGTTTGTTGCTGCTATTTTGGAGTGGAGTTGGCACCTTTATCCTTTGAAGGAAATCTAGTGGCAGCTTCCTCTGGAAGTGCTTTTCTTATATATTCTCCCCTTCTTGACTATGGGTCCAGTTTCAGCCCCACAAAATTTGAAGGTGCCCTTCAGGTCCATATCTTTGCCTGCAAAAGGATGAGCATAAAATTCAAATCTAAGAAATGATTAGTCAAGGTAAAACAAGGCAAAGAATAGAGTAAGAACCCTACCCTCCGAGCTAGAGGAGGAAACTATTATGATCGGTTCTGGATTATGAACCAGGTTGGGTAAAGCCTCTAACTCTTGCGCTATCAGAAGAGCGGGGGACTCTAATATTATTACATTTTGGGACCTACAGGGTTCAGTCTCCTCATCTAAACTAGACTCATGCACAACCTGCCTAATACCTGGGGAAAAAACACCGTGATGGAGGAAAGGCCACGACAAAAGGTTTGTACCATACTCCTCAAAAAGGGTGGATCTAAAATGAAGGGTGTTATCTACCACTACAGTACACCGGGAGTAACTATGGTTGTAGCGTAAAACCAAGTGATCTACACACTAAAGGAGGGTCACATTCAGGTCTGAATCAACTAGATGTTGAATCACGAGCTGCCGTAAGTTGAATCGAACTAGCCTAAAACTGGCAATAACTCAGTTTAATTCTCTATACAGGTTACCTTGGCAGGACATGGCAGCTCCTGCTCCCGAGTAAGCTTGACCTTGGTAAGGATGTTTTCCATCTTCAGAGACCTTAATTTTGCGCACGAGTTGCGCGACCTCCTCCTCTTCTTCAACGTCTTCACGGTAGGGATGACTTCTTCAAGAGAAGGGAGCTGGGAGGACCTCGAGCTCTGATGGCCAGTGTCTGATCTTTCTGGATCAATTTGCAAGCCGCCATGGTAGCTTCATTAACTACCATCCATAACTCATTCTCCTTGGCAAGAATACGAGCCAACGTCTCATATTGACCTCTGAGGGTCTTTGACCACCCCGTTCTCTTATATATGGTTGCGCAAAGTAACAACTTAATCAAAATATATTTAAACTTGATTGAAAAGGAATTCAAGTACATAGTTCAAGGAGCTGAGAAACTTACAAGTGCGGTTGAAATATCGATGGGTGTAGTTCTTGAACTCGTTTGACATAAAGAATTGGTCCTTGTAGTCATTCGGGTGGCTGGGGAGGTCGATGATGGAGGTTGTGCTGGGGGATGTGGTGAGGTAGTAGAAGCCGTCACCTTAGCCCTTTGACTCTGGATTGCCCTTGAGATAAAATAAGTACATAATATCGGTGGGGGTGGGAACCTCGCACTTGTGCTTCAAGTATAGATATTTCAGCCCCGCCAAAAGTCGATACAAATTAAGGGGAAGCTGGAATGGCAGCAATTTGACGTAGTTCAAAAAATCTTCTAAGTACTGGTCCAAAGGGAGAAAGGCACCTGTCTTTAGATGCTCGTCACTCCATGCCCTGAAGTCATCCTTAAGTGCAGAAGATGGGCAGAAAGGCCCTCGAAACCCAATTCGATCCCTGACTCAACAAAATTTTATTCACCTTGCCCTGAGTCTTTATTCAGGATTCGATGCGCTAAACATCAAAAAAGGCATTGGGGTCAACTACGATCTCCTTATCCACTACTGAGTTGAAGTGGGGAATATGTGTCTCGAATGAAATCTGCTTACCCTTACTCTTGCTTTTGGAAGAAGAGCTCGCGACTGACTTCTTCAAGTGGGCCATGATTTAGCTCACCTAGTGACAAAGCGGCATGTTAGAGGCGATCTAAGATAAAACCTTTCTACGCTGATAAAAGTATGGTGACCCGAGGGTTTGAATTCAATCTATTTGACCTAAGATATACACGAGCTAAGATATCCCCTAGCAACAACACATGTGTCCACGCGCTTTCAGTAACCACGCACTATAAACTCGGGAAATCCCCTGATACTCAGGGATCCGTGTGTCAGACAGAATACATTTTTGGAAAGCAGTTTAATGAAAAACCGCTCGATAAATCGTAACTCTTAGGCTACCCAAAACTAAGCCTAAAAACCCTCAAAGTCTTACACACATACTCAGACGATCCTCTTTCAAAACCCAGAAATTACCCATTTCTTTGTGCACATTATTTCTAATCAAACATGGTTTTATTGTTTTTGGCCTAACAAAAACCCATATTAAACTCGAACTTGATTGAAGTAAGAAATTATACTGGAAAATTTCATAAAACTTATTGAAAATAAGAAGATGAAATTGAAACAGATATAGAGATACTTGGAGATTTGATGTTCGTTCGAGGGAAGTGATGACAAACCCAAAGATAGTATCCTGAAAGCTTCTGGAGAATGAGGGAATGCTGAAGGTTTTGATGGTGATTTGAGAAGGAAATGGAAATTTTTTAATGCAAAGGTGGTTAGGTTCAGGTCTGTTTCTCATATTTATACGTAAACTTTGAGAATCAATTTCGGCCACCCGATTAGGTCAGTTCGGGATCCAAGGTCCTAGATTAAATAACCCATGTGGCAGAAAAAACTTAACAAGACAGTTGTCACATTACTCGAAACCCAAACAGGCACCTATTACAAACTGGCACGTGTTTCACACTCAAGTAGTGGGTGAGCACGATTTCACATACACAGAAGGCTAAAAGACCCTACTATATGTGTTAAAGGCCACGTCATGCATGAGCAGGAGCTTGGGGGAGAATGTTGTACCCCAAAATAAATACGAACATAATCACTTAGCACAAGGTACAGCTGGCAGATAAGTGCATGGAGAAAGCATACAGAAATAATATCTAGTAAACTCTGGAGTGAGTAGCTCGAGTTGAACTTGACATCTTACGACGACTAAATAATCTTTAGATGGCCTCTTACACCGACAACCTAGTTCGATATGCATTGTAGCGTCCCAAATTTGCTAATAAGGCTTAGGGCCTTGATTAGCGTGCCAGGAGGGCAATAATTGATTTAATTATGCTAATATGTGAATTTGATGATTATATGATTAGAAATGCATGTTTAGGTAAATTAAATATGCATGTGGGCCCCATTTGCTTATTAGGGGCATATTTGTAATTTCAGCCCATTGAGGGCACAAATGTGATATATGTGTGTATTGTGATTGGTACCACGAGGGTGTGGTGATATATTTGTGATGCACGATTCGAGATGGTCCTAGGGAGTAGTTTAGCTAAATAGTCACAACGGGGTGGAATACCCGGCTTGGGAGAAGCTTAGGGATATTTTGGGAATAAAGTATATGTTTGGAAATTATCGGGTAACAGATAGTAATTTAGCAATTATTTGGGCATGATGGGATTAAAATGGGGATTTATAGGAACACTCAAGGATTTAGCAGTATGTGGCAATTGACAGAATTACCCTTGGTGGAATTAAAGAAGTGAGGATAGACATAGGGGCATCTTGGTCATTTAGGCAGTTGAGTGACTTTGAGAAAACACTAGAAAGAAGGAAAAGACAAAGGGAAGGAAATAGAAAACAATCTCAGCTCTTACTCACTCTCTATCTCTTGATTCTCTCTCCCTCTTTTGGTGCTTGAAGGCTTGAAGAATTTTTTTGAAGATTTAAACAAAGAAACTGAAGGATTGGAGGCTTGAGGTGTTTAGGAATTTTCTCAAGCTAAAATTAACACAGAGGCAAGCATTCTGTACTAAATTTTCTAAGTAATTTCCTGTAATTTTTTATAGGAGGGCCTAGGTGCAAGTTTGGTTGAATTTAAGTGTTGGGCTTAGGTTATGATGAGGTTTTTATTGAATTTCTGGATGTTTATATTAGTTTTGTTGTTTGGATATGAATCCAAGGTTGAATTCTAGGATTAAGGCTCGGAATTGGTGAGTTTCATGGAGATTGGCTCATGAAATGCATGGGGAAATTCTGTGTTTAGAGGCTTGAGCCGCGACCTGCTTGAATGTAGAGGCCTGGGGGCCTCAGAAAATAGCCCAGGCGCCACGGCGCAAGGCTTACCGCATCGCAGCCCCTATCCTCCAGCAGGGATGGCTTTACCCTCTAACTAATAACGGGTTGCGGCCCTAGAGGGCATGCCGCAACCCTAAATGGAAAGAAAGGGAAAATGGCAGTTTTTATCTCGGGAACTCGAATGTTAAGGCTTGGGAAGGATTCTACTACCCAATTTAGTAGAATCAATGGTCTCGGAGGCTAGATTAATATTTTGAAATTATTTATTGGTTTAGGACTTGATGGATGGTTATTCCAATGAAGCTCGGATTAGGGGACTGTGCTTGGGATAGCATTGGCTTATCAGCTCAGGACACAGGTAAGGAAACTATTGTACCCATAGAGCAGGGCATGCCCCTATTGTTTGTGTTTTAGGGCGCGACCCTATTGTTTATGCTTAATATATGTGTGGATACCTGTGATTATTATGTTATGTTGTGCATGTTTGTGAGTGAACGACGAAGACCGGGAACGGCAAGAAGCTGGGTACGACAAGGGGCTGGGATCAGCGTTAAGTACACTGAGTGCAAGTTGCTAGGCAAGACCTTCCTAGGGTGCTGAATCCACCCACTCGGTGAAGACCGCATACCCAATGCTTGGTAAAGCGCCTGGGATGGCGTAGGTCGCTATGTGTTTAGCCCGTTGGCTGTTTTGTTGTGTACTGTGGAATGTTATGTTATATGTTATATGTTGAGTTTTCTTGTTGGGCTTTGGCTCACGGATGCTAAGGGCAAAGGAAAAGTCGACCAACCATGAGTACAGAGAGCGTGGAGTGACGGGTACATATTCAGCCTACCTGGCTCCCACGGCCAAGGTTATTTTGGGAAATGTACTGTAATGAATTGCTTTGTCGCTTAGGTCGATCGTAATTATATTTTTGAGTTGTAATATATTTTCTAAACAGTATTTTGGGATCCCAACTGTATAACTTTTTATGATTTCAATGAATTTTTTTTATAAATAATGTCGTTAAACGGGTTTTTTTTCAATTTAGTCACACATTTAACCTAAAACCTCGATTAGCGAGCTAATAGTACCTTTTTAACTCACATAGTAACGACTCTAAGGAAGTAGGGTGTTACATGCATGATGGCCATATCACCTTCTTTGGAACTCTGAACTTATTTTGTATCAGGATAGGTTAGTTATAAGGAATTCAGCTCGAAAGAAGTGACCAGCCCACTGAAGCTTGGTCATAAGGCACAAGGAAGGATCCCAAATGAATCGAAGATTCCTTATACGCTCCTTAATGCCCATATTTTATTACACATTTATTACCCGAGATAACAAATGTAAATTCCATAGGCAATCATATCCCTATGTAAATGGGAGGTTATCTGAATTTATGATTTACCATATTTATGGAAGCGGTTACCCAAAGCTGTCCAGGAAAGCCCTCTATAAATATTAGGGGACTGGATAGAAAAAGGGAATGATTCTAGATATATTGAAACTCTGCTGAAATTGTCAGGAACAATTTCACCCAGAGCCCTAAAGAGATCAATAAGATTGTCTCGTGGACTAGTTGGATTTTAACTACTGAACCACATAAAAGTGTGAGTGTTTGTGACATCTTCCATTTGTTCAATCACGGTTTAGTAAAAAAGCCTAATATCTCTATTGTCGGATTTCTTAATCCATTGTTGGTAAAAAAAACTGCGTCTACAATATACAGTACCTTTTCTATGATGTCTATCCACATAAGTAATCCGAATCTAGACTACTTGCATCCTGTATGCTTAGTAAACCATACAAATAAAAATTCATTAAAGATTCCTTACTTTAATATGTTACTAACTATTTCATTCATTGTATATGATCTTAATTCTCTCGTACTAATACAAGATCATATCCTCATAAATGAATATGGAATTTTCTTGATAGTCATATAAATTATTTAAATATTAATTATAACATTCAAATATAACAACACTGTACTTTTATTTAAATGAATAAAATGTCTTTACATGCTTTTACAACATAAATCCTATCAAAAAACCCTTAGGACCTAAGAAGGATGAGAGATGATTCAAAAGTTCCAAGGGACCTTTCTTTGTATGTGGCATGAATAACAATTTTGGGAGAGATTGTAGGTTCAAGAGGAACCATAACGATTAAGCAAGAGTCAATTCAACCGAAGAAGAACTAGTGGCAACACTAAGTGAAATCAATGCCATACATGGAAAGGTAAAGGGGTGGTGTTATGATACTTGCGCTACCATCCATGTTACCTATTGTTATCCCCAAAATTTGGTGTATTTGACGTGGTACTAAACTTGGACATGTGGGGTAGACTGGGCAGGGAACACCAGAAAACTTGCTGGTCGGTGTGACAGGCAGGTTTGTCAGAATACACTTGACAAATGAATAAGGGTCACTGCTCGATACACTTGCCAAGTTAGAAGCTGGTCGGTGTGACGAATAGAAATATCTGCTCGGATGAAAGCAGTCACACTCTCCATTAACATTCGCAAAAATCTTCCAACCACCCGCCAAGAGTGCCTAATAGCCCTAAAAACTTTGGAAAAGCTCCTGAAGAATAGGTCAGCAACTACCTGCAAAAAGAAAGTGATATTTCAACATCAGATATGCTCAGGTGCAACCATTGGGCGATAAGAACAATATAATAAATAAAAACTTTCCACCACAGTGGAGGGGGTTAAAAAAAATAGCCTACCGACGAACAACAAGAACATACTGAGCAGCTTGGCTTGGTACTTAGCAGTGATTCTGTCATACTGTATTGTCTTTTACATAGAGAAATCCACTTGTAATGCCTTGTGGTCTTGTGTAATCCTTCAAGAATAATACAAATCTAAGAGGACGTAGGTCATTACCAATCCTTGGGGCTGAACCTTTATAAATCCTGGTGTTTTTTATTAGTTATTGCTCATTATTATTAGGTTCTTGGTTCATTTATGGTGTATTGATTGTCTAATTAAAAGTTCTCTAATTATTTATTTGACTCTGTGTCAGTTGGCTAAAAAACCAGTCAACATTTTGGTGCCTTCATTGAGAGTCGAAGAAAATCACATTCAGATTCTATTGCTGCAAGGATGGTAGTCTCAACCAGAAGGTCAAGCCAAGAGCCTCCAAAGTCCAAGGCTGAAGTCTCTCACAAAATCCCATCAATGAGCAATTTCAATGGGCAGCGAAGTGATTTGCTGCCTAGGAATCCATCTGGTTTCAGCGGCGAATCGCTAGGCCCACCACATTAGAATACGGAGCTGCTGCCTCCGCTGGAAGCACCCATGCAGGAACGTCAGGTGGAGCTGATGGACTGAAGAGTCCGAACAAGCCTTCCAAGCCCTAAAGCATCAGCTAGTGCAACCCCCAATCCTTTCAAAACGTCTGGAGGGTGAAGAAGTGTGCATATACCTAGCAGTAACTCAGCACGTAGTCAGTGTAGTCTTGGTCAGAGAAGAAAACAAGATCTAGCATCTAGTCTACTATGTTAGTAAAAGGTTGGTCGAAGCCGAGAGCAGGTACCCTCTAATCGAAAAATTGACTTACTGCCCGCTCCTGTTGTCCAGAAAACTTCACTTGTACTTCCAGGCTCATCCCATAAAGGTTCTTACCGACCGACCATTGCGCCAAGTCCTGCTAAAACCAGACACCTTTGGTCAATTACTAAATGGTCCATAGAGCTCGGACAATATGAAATCACTTACCAACCCTGAGCAACAATTAAAGGTCGGGCACTCGCTGATTTTGTAGTTGAATGTACTGGGATAACAGATACGGATGAAGAAATGGCTGAGCAGTCACAGGAGTCTTGAATACCGAACACCCAATGAGTAACACTGTTCGTTACGAGGAAGAATCCCAAGTCTGGAGGCTGCACGTCGATGGCTCATCTACAGACCAGCTATCTAAGGTCGGCCTAACACTAATCACCCCTGAAGGGCAACAAATCCATTGTGCACTTAATTTTGGATTTAAACCAACCAATAATGAAGTGAAGTATGAATCATCAATCACGGGGCTCAGGTTACCAAGGGAAGTAAAGGCCGAAGTCTTGGACATATACAATGATTCGCAGTTGGTTGTCAATCAAATCCTTGGTGAGTACACTGCTTGGAGAGAAAAAATGATGGCCTACCTTCATAAGATTAAAGACCTACTTGCTCAACTCAAGAGGTACAATATCCAATGGATACCAAGAGAGAAAAATGCCACAGCAGATGCGCTGGCCAGACTAGCCAGCAATGCAGCTATAAACAAAGCCAACTTGGTTCCTATAGAATATCTGGTCAAACCAAGTATTAACCTGCCAGAACTAGTCTTTCTTATAAACAACACTCCATCCTAGATGACCCCGATTATAACTTATCTGGAGCACAGCATCCTGCCTAATAGTCACAATGAATCTAGAAAATTAATGAGGAAAGTCGCTCGGTATATAATCCTTGACAGGGTTATGTACAGAAGAGGATTCTCCGTGCCATTACTCTGGTGTGTCACATAAATAGAATCAGAATGACTGCTAGAGGAAGTACATGAGGGTTTTTGTGGGAACCATGTAGGGGGCAAAGTCTCTCCAAGAATATTTTAAGGCAAGGCTACTTTTGGACAACTATGAACGAAGACTCCTTTATGTATGTTCGAAGATGTGACAAGTGTCAAAGATTTTCAAGGATACCCTGAGCAGCCCCAAATGAGCTTACCCATATACAGAGTCCATGGCCCTTCACTGTTTGTGGAATTCACCTCATTGGTCGGTTACCCAAGGGAAGGGGAGGGGGAGTTCAATATGTAGTTATGGCAGTTGATTACTTCACCAAGTGGGCGGAGGCCGAGCCACTGGCAACCATCACTTCCAAGAAAGTAGTGAACTTTGTGGTGAAAAATATAGTCTGCAAATTTGGTTTATCCCAGAAGACAGTGTCCGACAACGACACCCAGTTTGACAACCAACTATTTATTGATTTATGTGCCAAGCATGGTATCACAAAAAGTTTCTCAGCAGTCTCGCACCCTCAAGCAAACGGCCAGGTCGAATCAGTTAACAAAACTCTCAAAGACACTCTGAAGAAGCATCTAGAACTGGCCAAACGAAACTAGCTTGAGAAATTTCCTGAAGTACTCTGGTCATATAGGACTACCGAGCAAACAACTTGTGATAACCCCATTGCACTCACGTATGGGTAAATGTAATGCTGCCAGTCAAGATGACTCCACCTTCTCACAGACGTACGGTGTACAACCAATATCTTAACCACCAATTGCTGGCTGAGTCCTTAGACGAGATTGAAGAAAGACGCGAAAAGTCCAACATACTCCTGGCTTCCCACTAGCAAAAATTTGCTTGGTACTTCAATTCTAGAGTTACAAAATGAAAGTTTAACGTAGGAGATCTTGTCCTATGAAGAATATTCCCCAGAAACTGGAGATGCCTCAGCAGGAGTGCTAGGGCCAAGCTGAGAAGGTCCTTACCACGTCACAGAGATAGTACCGCCCGACACGTACAAACTAGCGCGGTATGACCAAGATCTCTAGTTAGTACCTATCCCCCGTTACTAGAATGGGGAATGCCTGAGGATGTACTACCAATAAAGATCAATTTTAAGTGATCATTGACTGGTCGGTACAGGCACTAATGGCCCATACCATCGATCAACTCAAGTTTGTTATATTAATTATGCACAGGCACAATTTGTGCATTTATTGTAATAGTTAATATTTATGAATGTAAGCTACATTGTAGCGACACGTCTTATATGGTTAACTTTTAATCAATAAGACACATTTTTTGTCCATTTCTACAAGCCTTAATTTTACAATGATTATCTTGCTAATTAGTGATTTATTTCATGGATTGTCAGTAGTGTATGAAACCTTTGTAGGTTTTGGTGAAACCAAGTACCCCCGAACCAGTTATTACGAACAACTCTGGTAACTTAGCAAGTAAACAAGAGGATAACCCAAGAGTTATGAATCCTACTTGGTCACTTAGGGGGGCACCATAGTCATACATGGACAAGTAGAGAGAAAAGCGCGTAATTAAAAGGTCTTAGAAACATTAATTTTTATTAATGTTAAAGTGCTTGCGCGTTGCTCGGTATGTACCAGACAATAGAAGAGAGCCATAAAACAATTTCTGTAGACAGGGTTGAACAGTTTTTGTTTACAACTCATTCAAAAAATTTGAATAGCTCTAATTCACAGAGCCACACAGCTCGAAAAATAGCATATGTCGAGTAGCTAGATAAAATAAAAGCACGAGCGGGTATATAGCAAGAACAAGAAGCATTTTATAAAAAGGTAAAACATTGCTCGAGATTAAAGGCTACTCAGCTCAACCAGGTTGTTTTGAGAAAAGTAAAATATTTCTTGAGATTAAAGGCTGCTGAGCTCAGCCATTTTTGTCTTTGCAAAAAAAAAATAACAGGTAAAGTTTTTAAGAGCCCTGGATTTGTTGGTCATACTTGGCGGCAAGGGTTTCGGCAAGGAAGCTGATAGACTGGTTGGCAGGGGTTGGAGCCTCAATTAAAGCACTTGGACTGGAGGGCAAGGCATCTTCTTTAGGGGTTGTTATAATCGGTTCAGTGGGTGGCATGACAGATTCTAGCTCGGAGGCTGGAGGGTGCTTAGTAGGGATGACTGGGGCCTCGTTCTTCTCCCGCTCAGTAGAGTAATGCATCAACTCATCATAGGCCTCTCCTAGATAGCTAAAGTTTTCCATCCTATTGCGAGCCTAGAAATCATAGAAAGTGCTCATACCAAACTCTTCCAAGGCTTTAACATCAGCGGCTCTGTCAATTTTCTCTTACTTAAGAGCCTCTGCCAGCTTATCTTTTTCCTCCAGAGTAGCCCTCCCATAAAAAACGTTCTTCTCTTTTAACTG
This sequence comes from Humulus lupulus, assembly GCF_963169125.1. Lineage (NCBI taxonomy): Eukaryota > Viridiplantae > Streptophyta > Magnoliopsida > Rosales > Cannabaceae > Humulus > Humulus lupulus. Next base: position 64,149,387 of record NC_084797.1, on the reverse strand, counting down.
TTTAATCCTCCTTTCCAGCCAATTGACATTGAGAATCCTCTGCTCGACAACAGATTTGAGCTTCTCATTTTCTTTGTTAATCTGCTCGGTGGCCTATTGAAGCTGTTGGACTTGCTTGGTCAGTTGGGCTACTTGAGAAGTTTTATCCTCAGACTCTTTCACTAGGCTGACTACATGTTTTCTCACCCCCTTGGCTCGGTAATGAGTGTAGTTGAGAGCCAACATACCATGCAATATGAAATAAAGGAATTCAGAACAAGTTACAAGAGAAGAAAGACCACTCAAAGATTGAACAAATTCATTACTTACCCTGGTAACATCTTGAAGACTAGTGCTAGTAATGAAGTCCAGAGATTTTCTATTGAGAGTATCCATGAATTCAGTTTGGGAAGTAGACACCCATTTTATATGTCTTTGCTAGATAACCAAAGCTTTCTTCAGAGGTCCAAGGACCTCTTCAGCAGGATCCTCAATAGTACCGTCGGGAGCTTTGCTTAATTGGTCAAATCTGGTGCACTGGCCCTATGGGTACTGTCCTCAGTAGATAATCCCTTTCCTTTGTCCAATTTACGAGATGGAGTGGGCGCCTTTTTCCGAGAAGAGGCCTTGTCAGGGGTCTTCTCGGCTTGCCCAGCCAGTCCGATAGGAGTGTCAGCTTTTTGACGCTTGGCCGGGGGAACTTCACTGCTAGGACCACTTGTATGATTCTAGGCAAATTTCTTGAAAAATACGGACGACATATTTGCAAAATGAGAGAAAAAGATTAGCAAAATTACTAAGCGGGATCAAAGCAAACAAACAAAAAATCATCATAATTAAGCAAAAAATAAAAGTAAGTTGTGGAAGAAGAGTCAGATCACCCTTTTCAGCTCCCCTCGAGCAGTCGGTTGCCTCAAGCAGAAGTCCCCCATCACTACTTGATGAGTCCAAGTCCATATGCTCTACTGCAGCCTCCTTTCCCTTGCTAGGCTGGGGAGTTATGACAATTTTGGGAGTACCATGCTTTGCAGGCTCCTTGATGACAACCCCGGTCAAACTCCTGGTCTGGTGGGCCACGTAGGGTCTGGATGGGGGGATTGAGGATCAAGTTTGCTTCTTGCTGGGGAGTGGACTAGGCGATTTGGAAAAGGATGAAGCTTTCTTGGGTGATTGCTTGGTAGGGGTGGCATCTTTGGGCCAAGTCTGGGGATCAGGATAAAGCCCAGCGGATACAAGTCTTTCCATGGTGGTCAAGCACTACAACAATATTGAGTATATATTACATTAAAGAATAGCATATTTTTAAAAGTGCTATTATTAATGGGGGATTAAAAAACACGGAACTGATGAATAGTGGGGATTAAAATTTTTGGCGCCATATGACTAAAATCCCAGGCGGCAAAATGAATTTATGCCAAAATTCCCTTTCTCTCAGATTTTCTCAAGCCTTTCTCTAAGTTACCTTTTCTCTCAGCCTCCATCTCTCACTCACGAAGCCCTCTCCGCCCTCACGAAGACTCACCGCCTTCACCGCCCTCAACTCATCTCTGCCTCACCGCCCTCACGAAGTCTCTCCGCCCTCAACTCATCTCTGCCTCCGCCCTCACGAAGTCTCTCCGCCCTCACCGAAGTCTCTGCCTCACGAAGACTCGCTCCAGAGTCGCGTCTCTCTGCCTCTCCGTCTGGACAGTAGTTGCGTCTCCTGCCTGATATTATATTTTGTGTTCACCGATCGCCTCAGCGACGAGGAGTCTCTTCACTCTCTTCCGATCGTGGCTGGCCTTGCGCTCATTTATTAGTCAATCGTAAGGGTTTTTATCCCAATTTTGTTCTTCCTAATTTGTTTGGATTATTAGAAAATGAACCTAAGAAAAGTAGGTTTAAACAAATTTATAGAAATACATGAATATGATGTAAATGTGAGAATAGGAGAACTAACTACGTCAATTTCTCGAATTGTTCGGTTTTAATTTCCTTTCGAAACTAAAACTGGTATTTTTTTCCTCAATTTATTTTGTAGGTAATAGTATGATTAGGATTGTAAAGAACTGATGCAATTCCTACCAAAAAAATAATAAATAAAAATCAACAAACATAGTTTACAATGAGTTACGGAAGGAAAATAAAATAAAGAAATTGTCAGGAATATTTAACGGGCCACATTCAGTGATGAAATAGTGAGTCTTCACCTCAAAGAAACATTGACCAAATGTCAATATAACAATGTGTCCCAGATCACATTGTTGGAATATCTAACTTAATTAGTATTCAAGTTGGCTAATCTTAATATAATCTCCTAATTTTTATTTATTTTTTACTGAAGACCTTAGATTAAAAGTCAGTGAATGTATGCCATTTGTGATAACAAATCTTGCCCCACGTGGCTTTAAATGAAACTTTAGTCTACCAATAATTATACCACAAGTTAAATTATATATATAGAGAGAGAGATCCAATTAAGGTAAAGTCAACCGTTGTATAGAAAATACCACATTAGCCTTACAATTAATCATCTTCTCATCTCACCAAACTCAAAAGTTTATCATCAAGACATATTACATGTCTTGTAAATTTTGTATTACAAGAGAAAAACCATTAGTGAAGCTTCTAATAAGTTTAAAGCTATCAACCAAAGGACTCAGAATGACCTGCACAGGAGAAAAAACCAGCTTTCATTAGTACAAGTTCAAAGATGAGTAGATATGCATATAGTAGTGGAGGGGACAAGGACATTTTAGAAATTTATTTAGCTACTATGTATAATTTTTTTACTATGTATAATTTGTTGACTTAGCTACCAACATCCGAAATATCATAGAATGAGTGATCACAGAGACAGTGGTTTCTGAGCATTGAAATCTATAAGATGGTTTAGTTTTCTTTGTTAAAAAAAAAAAAAACAGAATAAGAGCTGAACTAAAGGAGGTTATTATATTTTTTAATCAATGATCATTTGAGTATGTAAATAATATCTATGTCTTTGTTCATGTAATTTTTATTTTGATCTTATAAGCATGTTGTTCTTTCAATATGAGATAATTGTGACATGACTTTTTGATTTATTGGGTTCTCTACACAAGTTTCTAAATTTCTTTAACTCTTTCAGAAATTCAGAATTGGAGGGAACTTTATTTGCAGCAGTTTGCAAGAGGTATGTTTTCTTTTATTTTTGTTAAAATACTTTGCAAATGTTAGAGGAGTTTGAATATCTTAGATATTCATCCATAGTGAAGTAGGTTCTGAGATTATTATTATTGTGTGCTGCGGTGATAACGGAAGGTTGAGAACTTGTGTGTATTAGTGAAGTAGGTTCTGAGAAATTTGTGTGCTGCGGCGAGATAAGGAAGAAAACTTGTGTGTTGATTGAATATTTTGAATTGATAATGATTGATGGTTGGTTAATAAATATGGCTGGAATGTTTTCTGATTTTCTGTTAGTTATTTGATGTATATCTAATAAACTTCAAAAACCATAGAAATTTGAAAGTAGAATCGAAACCCATGTGGGGAAAATCGAAACCATAGAAATTTAGTCATCAATCAACTAAATACAAAGTGAACTTGAAAAATCTTAAGGTGAACTAAAACCATAATCCATAACTGCTTAAAACAACTCCTTTTATACTTTGCATCTTTGTTATTACAATAATAAATTACATTTAATCACATTGTAGAAAAATCAGCAAAAATAAAAATCAAATAATCACATTTAAATATGATATAGGAAAACATGGCTACCTTTACTTATCAAAACAAAAAAGGAACACAAGAGTCTTATCCTCCATCCCTTAGCTCAAGAGTCTCGTACACTCCTAGTTAAACAAAAAAGGAACACAAAATAGCTGAATCCCAATCCTAAGAAACGTTTATCTGAACAATAGAGCCAATAAAATTAATTTTACAAACAGAGCATATCAACAGATTTAGTTCCAACAACAATTAATTTAATACAAATAGCATATCAAACATAAAAATATAGAAAATAAAAATAAAATACCTCACTTTTCTCCTGTGTTCTAATAGTTTTCCCTCCCTTAGTTCATAAAATAGAAATATCGTATGAACTAAACTTGTAAGAAGAATCATATTAACAATACTAAATACAAAAATAATTCATAGAAAAAAAATAGTTACTATCAGTGAGTGATCTAGGTGTGTAGGACCATATGGTTTAGTGTACAGCAGGAATTATTTGTTCATTTTTTGTTTCTTTCCCTTAGTTGCCTAGAAGCAAGGCAACACAGAAAGTAGGATCAATAGGAAACTTCAGAGGCTTTTGATGTTTTTTACTTTTTTTTTTATCTGTTTTTACTTTTAGAGATTTAGAATCTGATATAGAAAACAGCACAATCTGAATGGTCTAAGGGAAAACAAAACTGACCTCATAATATGGTATCAAAGTCTTCTCAGCTAAAGTCCAAAATTATATTTTTGTTGCTTATATTTTGTTAGCTATAATAGAAGAACTTGTTAATTTTTGTTGCTGAAATTAGCTTCACTTAGCATGGCTTGGTCTATAATATGTATATTTGTTTAGAGGTGTCTCTTTTTGGTCTAATAGCTTTCTCATCTGAACAACAGAAGAGAAGAATTTCTATGAGATATTATTTGATATAAATACTATGTTTTGATTTCTATTATTGCCTTGTATTATGACCAGAGTTAGCATCAACTTAACCAATTCTATAATATATTTTTTACTCACTATTTCGCTCAATAGATTACAGAAAAATTGAATTTTATTGTGACCCTTCAACTCAGTGGAATTTCTCCTTTTGAGCTCCTCTATCTTTCAGTTTCATGTGAACATGTTTATTTTGCTTAAAAAAAAACTGTGTATGTTAGACATATACTCATCCCTTATTAAAAGTTTAAAGGGTAGTTGCTATGCCTAGAAAGAGACCAATTTTGGAATTGGCATTGTGGCTTATGTTACAGCTGTTATTTTCTCATTGGTCAGCCATTTGTTTACTTGTAATGTACTTGCCTATATAAAATAAAGGCTATTACTCTTTCATCGAAAAAATAAATGTTGAAAAAATCCTTGGGCTGAGAGAAAATTCTTTATTCTTCATTCACAGTGGAAAGAGTAGGGAGCTAAACTCCCAACCTTGGATTGGATGTAGGATCTCTGTATTTCTTTGTTTGCGTTTCTGCATTAATTTTTCAGAGTTTTGTCATTTGTTTGTTGTATTTGTGTATTGGTTATTTGGTTCATGTGTGTGGAGGTGCTTTGGCATCAAAGAGTTTAGTATTAGTATAGAGATTCCTTAGTTGCCTAGAAGCAAGGCAACACAGAAAGTAGGATCAATAGGAAACTTCATAGGCTTTTGATGTCTTCATCTAATGCTTAGAAAAGAAATTATGCATTACTTAAAAGTATAACTATAAGACAGAGAAAATAACGAAATACCATACCACTATGGTTACACGGTATGAGTCCTTTAACAGCCTTAGTGGAGCATGAGAACCTATATAGCCAGCTCCACCAGTTACCAGCACATGTGTTACTCCAGCTTCTGGTTTAGAGAACTAGACATAGAAGAAAACCTTAACTTGATCAATTGTTATGCAAATTATGTGACAAGACATTTTATTATTATTATTATTTAAATTTTAATATAAATACTTAATCAAAGTTTATAATGACAAGTCTTAGATTTGCATATAAAATCAGAAACATACCAAGTTGGGAGAACTAAAAATTGGTGACTGCTTGAACCAGAAAATTGAAAGACTAATAAGGAAAGCAGCCAAAAAGATCCTGACAGAAAAGTTGTTCTTCCTCTTTGAATCTACAAAATCCATGCCTGCAAATACCAAAGATTAACCTTAAAATTAAAATCTTAGGACTATTGGGTTGGTTTAATATGCAACTTTTTCGTTTGACTATAAGGAAAAACTCGGGGAATTTTTTTCTATAAAATATTTGTAGCAAACATGTTAAAGATAAATTAACCAAAGATAGAATAATAAACAGAAAAGATCACCACAAAAGACTTTCCAATTTCATAACCCATTATGATCGGATATTCATTAAAGGTCAATACTCAAAACTTAATCAAGTCTATCACAATCCGTAGCAAAAAAATAAAGTCTATCAGAATACCTTAAAACAAAACTATACATACAAAGAGAGGTCAGTTTTGAAATGAGGAAAATTCAAATGAGTTTGATATAAAAAATACACACACAAACCAGAATTTAGATTATGAAGAAACAACAACCCAGAAAGAGATCATTAATGATAATGAGAAAGTACATGATCTAGGATTGAAACACAACCTTAAAAGATCTCCCTTAAGTCAGGGTTAAACCAATATGAATTGAAATGTAGTTTTGGATGAAAAAAAAAAGATGAGAGGAAAAGTGTTTGGTTGATGAGAAAAGTCTGTATGTTTGGCGGGAGAGAGGAGTGATGAAGAATGTAACTTAGAAGTAGGAAAATGAGAGAAAATAACGAAATACCATAGAAGTAAAGTAGAGGCTTGGACAAACATCAACCAATATATCTTCATCTAATGCTTAGAAAAGAAATTATGCATTACTTAAAAGTTATCGAACAATTTTTTTGAAGTTCTCACCTGGTTGTTTTGTAAATGTATCCCATATACTAACTCCTTTATTTCCCTCATCAGAAGCTCCCTCAAACTACCATATTGAAATAGATATCAAATTCTTGAACTGACAATACTCTTTATATATATAAATATATATAATATTTCTTTGAGATGAGGATTGGAAATGCCAGAATTATCTCAAGTTTAGCAATAAGACTAAATAAACAGCTTAAATTCATTTCTGAACTCAAAATCAAGTAATTTTAAAAATCAAATCATATAGTATATTTTGGTTGATACAATTTTGTATTTACCATTACATAGACTTATCAAAATTTTGCTTTTTGTTGGTTAGAACAGGACAACTAAATTGGTGATCATGTTGGATAAAAATTGGCTACGCTTCAATAGGTAATAAGAATTAGGGATTTAATTAGTGCTAGTTTAGTAAAATTAGTAACTTACTGTATTTGTTACTAATATATTATAAATATGAACTTGTCTTTGAATTGTAGAGCCTCGGATGAGTATAGAGAAGGCGCTAAGAATTTTGTAGAAATGTCAGAAAAGCTAGCTGGTTATTCAGAAAAGTTATTGTGTCCATGCAAAGTTTGTCGAAACTTAAGTGACCAATGTATTAACATTTTGTATGAACACTTAGTCATTTATGGGATTGATCCAACATACAAAATCTGGTTTCATCATGGGGAAGAATTATCAAGAGATGATGATGTAGAGACAATGGAAACATTTGATTCTTACAACTTGTTTAGGGCTACAAATATTGATGGTTGTGATTTTGAAAGTCATTTAGAAGGTCATGATAACACTTTTATGGAAAAAATAGAAGATGCAGACACTCCATTATATCCACAATGCACTAAATATACTAAGTTATCGTCAATTGTTGCATTGTATAAGGTTAAAACTACCAATGGATGGTCTGACAAAAGTTTTGATGAATTGTTAAGACTTTTGAATGATATGTTTCCTTTAGATAATATGATCCCCAAGTCTATGTATGAGGTTCGAAAATTTCTTCGATTATTTTATTTAGGATATGAAAAGATTCATGTGTGTGTTAATGATTGCTGTTTGTTTAGAAAAGATAAAGAAAACTTGCAAGAATGTCCAACATGTGGAACTTCACGTTGGATGTCAGATAAGCTGACTAAAAAGGTTCGACATGGTGTCCCAGCAAAAGTTTTGAGGTACTTTCCTATAATCCCTAGGTTGAAACGGATGTTCATGTCTAAAAGAATTTCAAAGGAATTAAGATGGCATCACAACAATAAAAGTTGCGATGGAAAAGTGCGTCACCCAGTGGATTCAGCAGCATGGGAGCTAGTCAATGATAAATGGCCATCATTTTCAAATGAAGAGAGAAATATTAGACTTGGCCTTTCCACAGATGGATTTAACCCATTTAGTGATTTAAGTTCTAAGTATAGTGTTTGGTCTGTTTTGTTGGTCATGTACAACTTACCCCCATGGTTGTGCATGAAACAGGAGAATATTTTATTATCAATGTTAATTCCAGGACCTAAACAGCCTGGGAATGATATTGATATATACTTAGAACCCCTCGTAGAGGACTTGAAATTATTATGGAATGAGGGTGTTGATGCTCATGATGCATTGGACAATACAAATTTCAAGTTGCGGGCTATTTTGATGTGGACAATCCAAGATTTTCCAGCATACGGGAACCTTGCTAGTTGTAAAAATAAGGGATGTTTTAGTTGTCCCCTATGTGGTTATGGTACTCATTCAGAGTGGCTAAAACATAGTGGGAAGTTTTCATATCGAGGTCATCAGAAATTTCTTAAAGAAGACCATCCATTTCGGAGTAAAAGAAGTTGGTTTGATGGAGAAGTTGAGCATGGAAATCCCCCAAGAATCATGAATGGGACTACAATTGCTGAACACCTTAAAGATTTTGTGAATGTTTGGGGAAAATCCACTTCAAAGAAAAGGAAACAAAATGATTCAAAAGAAATGTGGAAAAAACGATCCATATTTTTTCAATTACCTTATTGGAAGGTTAGCACATTCTTACTACTATAAAAAAAAATTGTGTAAATTATTGTTTTTGGAGGAATTTCATAAGTTATTTCTTTTGCAATTTTTTTAGGAATTGTATGTTTGTCACAATTTGGATGTGATGCACAGAGAGAAAAATGTTTGTGAAAGCATATGTAATACATTGCTAGATGTTGTTGGAAAAAGTAAAGATGGACTAAAAGCTCGCTTGGATTTGCAACATATGGGTATTAGGAGTGCATTACACCCACAAGAGAAGGGGACTAGAACCTATCTTCCTGCAGCTTTACACACACTATCAAAGCTTGAGAAAGAATTATTTTGTAAAAGGTTGTTCTCATTGAAAGTACCTGATGGATATAGTTCAAATATTCGAAATTGTGTTTCAATGGAACAATGCAAGCTCATGGGCCTTAAGTCACACGATTGCCACATTTTGATGCAACAATTACTACCGGTGGCTATAAAAGGATTGATGCCATTGGGTCCAAGAGATGCTATAATAAGATTATGCACGTTCTTTAATCGAATATGTCAACGTGTTCTTGATAGAGAAAGCATAATGACATTAGAAAATGATGTTATTGAAACTTTATGCTTACTAGAGAGATTCTTTCCACCATCATTTTTTGATGTCATGATTCACTTAGTGGTTCATATCGGACGAGAAGCACGACTATGTGGACCAGTCCAATTTCGATGGATGTATCCATTTGAGAGGTGAATCACTAAGACTTAATTGTTTTGTTTATTCTTATTAGTTTATGTGAACATTCTATTAATGATGAGAAATTGTGTGATTAATAGACGCATGAAGATATTGAAAGATTATGTCAGAAATCGAGCAAGGCTAGAAGGTTGTATTGCAGAGTGTTATCTTGCAGATGAGTGTGTGAGCTTTTGTAATGAATTCACAGACCATTCAATTGAACTAAACACAAAAGAAGGTCGAAATGAAGAGTGGTCAAATGATGTGATACTTGAAGGTCGTCCAATTTCTAGGAGGAAAGAAATTATATTGACAGATGAGTTGTTAGAAATTGCACATCGATACATTCTGTTAAATACATATGTTGTGGAGCCTTTTCTAGAGTAAGTGTCTGATATTAGAAATTATTTTTTTTTATTAAAAATATAGTAATACTAACTCATTGGTCCTATAAATTAGGATTCACTTAGAGGAGTTGAAAAAAACAAACAAAATATATGAGAGAAATAGTGGATTACTTTGGAAGAAACATATACAAACTTTTTCAACATGGATGAAGGAAAAGGTAAATTAATGCAAACTAACTGGTTCATATCAGTTGTTTTAAATATCATTAAGAAAATTAACAATGTCATACTATTATTTGTATAGGTTCCTATGCATTCCTCAACTTGTGATGAAACTGATTTGTTGAAATGGCTAGCATATGGACCCAGAAAACATGCTGCTTCTTACACTGGATATATTATCAATGGTCAAAGATTCCATGTACATGACATTGAGAAGTCCACACAGAATAGTGGTGTCTCAATTGAAGCTACAACTATGTGTAGATCTAGTGCCAAAGATGTATCTCAAGTTCCTAATTTAGTTTCATACTATGGGGTTATAAGGGAGATAATCTTGTTAGATTACTATATAGTTCAGATTCCAATTTTCAAATGTGATTGGGCAAATGTCCCTAACGGTGTTAGGGTGGAGGATAGTCTTACTTTAGTTAATCTACACCAAAGTAAATGGTCTGTTGGTAGAGACCCTTTTATTTTAGCCTCACAAGCTAAACAAGTCTTCTACTCAAGAGAACATGATTCTTCCAATTGGTATGTGGTGATTAGGGCACCCCCTAGAGGTTTTTATGACATGGAAAATTATGATGAGCAAGAATTCATGCCTGTAATGTCTGAAGTTACTGAATCTAGGTTATATAATGTAGTGGAAGATGAACAATATGTTAGAGATGATTGTGAGGGTATATTAGTTTGATTATTGTTGTGATTTTTGTAAATTGTAGAAGATGTTGCACTTGACATTCAAAGTTGTAATCAATGGAAATTTCAGTTTATACTTTAGCTCATTAATTGGTTGTTTCTTATTTGTGTATTTTTAGCCAAGAACTCTTGAAAACATATGTCTTTGATGCCAAGAATGACTGTTTATTTCTTTCTTTCTGACTTTTATTATATGTTTTTTTTTTGTGATAATTGATAATATGTTTGTTATATATGATTTTTGCAACTCATCAAAAATCTTACTAATTATAGAAACGGTTGATCAGAAACTAGTCAAAGAGTTTGCCAAGTACAAGATATGTCACCTCCATCTACAAAAGGAAAGAGGCCAAAACACATACCTACAGGAAAATTAGTTAAACTCCTCAATGAAAAGAGGAAGAGCTTTAGACTAAATTTGGAAATGGACAAGGTTGTTGAAGAGAGATATACTAAGGATGTGTCTCCAAAGAAAAATACACGTAGAATGATTGTAAGAAATGACTCTTCTGATGAAGAAGAAGTACCCATCTCCCCTGTGACAAGGAGATCTCTTAAAAATCTATTTGAGGTTGAACAACCAATAGACTCTCTTGAAAAAATAGTGAGACCACCTACTAATGACCTAATTTCTCCATTCTTAGCTTCAATGACAGCCACTAGGGGATCTATTAAAAGAGTGGTTGAAGTAGAAATTAGTCCTTCAAATGACCATGCCATCTCACCAACAGCCACAAGAAAATCACAACGCCTACAAATCCCAGAAAACCCAAATGAAACAATTGTTGAAAACTTGCTAGACACAATTGTTGAAAACTTGCCTGACGAACAAGAACTACCTGAAGAAGTTGTTGCACCTATTACCCAAAAGATAACTAGAGGCCCTAGTAAAATGAAGTCTATTGCAATAGACAGTGATGGTTGTTTGGAAGTTAAGTTTAACTCAAAGGGACAACCAATAGGTGCAACATCAATATCTTTGTCTTCATTTTTTGGTGCACTTGTTAGAGAAATTGTACTAGTAACAATAAAAGATTGGAGGAAGATTCCTCCAGGAATGAAAGAGGTCTTATGGAAATCTATTCAGGTATATATACTCAGGTTTTATGCATTGAACATGAAATTTGTTGAAATTCATTTACATTAATACTAACCTATTATTAATTTTACTAGGCAAGATATAAGGTTGACAAAGATTGGCAAAAGAACTATATATTCAAAAGTATGGCAGATCTTTGGAGAGCTTCGAAATCAAGGCTAGTTACTAAAATAACAAATGCACCAAATGAAGAAGCAAGATTGAAACTAAAGCCTGATAATATTGAATCTATGAATGAGTGGAAAAGTTTTGTTAAGGAAAAAAATAGTGCTGAGTTTAAGGTATTTTATTCTTAACATCTTATAACCAAATATATTTATGATTAAAATTTATAGTTTAATGTCTCTATTAACTTTATATTCTTAGGCTACAAGCGAGAAATTCAAAAAAATACGGACAAAGCAACTACCCCACACTTGTAGTCGGAAAGGTTATGCAAGATTGATTGATGAATTGGTAAAGCCAAACATATTTACAGTTGTTTTATTATAGAATTTGGTTTAGATATTTTAATAATTTATTTTCTTATTTTGATAGATGAACCATAGTGAAACCAATACACCACCTTCTAGAGTTGATGTTTGGACCAAAGCACATAAGAAGAAAAATGGCGAACCAGTAAATTCAGAAGTGGCTGAAGCTTTTGTATACACCTTGCCCTTTCAAAATCATGTGACTTTAGTTTTAACTTACTCATTTGTTTGAATACATTTATTGATACTATTTATTTTTGAAGGATTTGGTTGAAGAATATAAGAAAGATCCTGCTATGTCTTCAACTACAAGTGTTAATGAAGACATCCTCGCAAAAGTCCTTGGTCCTGAAAAAAATTCATACATGAGAGCTTTCGGAAGAGGAGTTACTCGGTCAAAGTTGCAAATTGTGTCAGAAAGAGATGACCATTTGATGAAGATAGAAGGTCAATGCAAAGATTTGAAAGACAAAATGCAACACATGGAGCAACTCATTGTTTCATTAATGAAAAATCAAGTAAGTATTTTGATGCTGAAACTATATTTTCATGTGGCTGAATTGCAATAATAACTAAGATTCATGTTTAATTTTTTGGTTAGTCTTTACTTTTGTATTTTTTTTTAATTTTGATGTTGAATTCATGTCTTTCTATCTTACTTGTAAATAGAATACATCTACTCAGAGCGAGGAGCAATCAAATGTCAATGTTCAATCAAATTCTCATGTTCATTCCACTCAGGTAATTATGATACTAATTATATGAAAATGATAAAATCTAAAACATATAATATTCAATATAAAATCATTTACTGCTGCTGAATTTGTTATATTGATATTTTGTTAGAGTGTCAAGAACCACACATTTGGCTCAAAATGCAAAATATTAGATTGGATTGGATCTGGAGAAATTATTGCAGAAGGTTATTTTATCTCAAGTGACCCAAAGGATGAGGTTCACCATGTTCCTCTTGGGCCTAGTGCTATGAAAGTGGGGATAGATCTTGTGAGAAAGAATGATGCATTTCTGTGGAGGCCTTCAACAATTATGTCTACTATAGAAGATGCTGTAGGTAGTATAATTGCATGGCCAGCTGATAAAGTTATAATTAGGTAATTAACATTTTTTATGTACTCTTTTAGTTTACTATAACTTTAAGTTGAAGCATTACTTATTTAAATTTTGTTGTAGCTAAACAAATGGACTCGCAACAAAGACAAGTGCACAAAGGATGATGAATTGAAGGATGGAGCAAGTTTCACGCATGGTTTACTTTTGTGTATCTTGTAATGTTTCTATTTTTCATTTTTGAAGTAAAAATTGTTCAAGATTATAAAACTTTATTATGTTATGCTTTCAAACTTAAGTTAGAACTAAGATCTCATGAAGTAGACACATTCATGGTTTGAATTAGTTATTGTTTAATGTAATACTTATGGTTTATCAATCTATTGAGAATTACATTTTATGATTAATTTTGAATTTTTTTTATCAAAATACAATAATGAAAATCTTTTAATTAAAAAAAAAACCATATAAGTATACTTATCAAAATAAAATTTAAAATTTTATTACTATATGTTATGATTTAAAAACATATTATAAGCGTAAAAAATCGTTATGGTTTATATAATATAACAAACTAAAAATGTTATCAAAATAATCAAATGTAACAGTTGAAAAGTGTTATGAAAAAAGTACAAGATTAAACTTCAAATTTATAATCAAAAACTCTATCTAAATGTTATTATTTGAATATTATAGCACCTAAAAATGTGTTATTGAATAGTTTAAGATAACATCGAACATAACATTCAAAAACTGTTATAGAAAAGACTGGACTTTTAATAACATGGGCTACGTTAGCATTTTCAGAAGTGCTATCAATAGTCCCGGTTAGCAGTTTTTAAGTGTTATGAATACTGTTTTTTCTTGTAGTGGGGGTAAACAGAGGGTACGACCTAAGGTGTCGACCCTAATTATCATGTGAATTAATTGTTACTAATGTTTGGTGGATTTGTCATGCTGAATAGCTAAGTGTTAATTCGTTGAATCTTTGGTTATGTCGATGTGTTATGTGATTAGTGTGGTATGTTAAGTGTATGATCATGATTAAAGCCAATTTTTATCATCATTTGTTATATAATGTTACGTTTTCTTGCTGGGCCTCGGCCCACGGGTGCTACGTGGTGCGGGTAAAGGCAAGGGCAAGCTTGAACAACCCTGATTCGGAGAGCTCTGAGAGCAGAATGTCCATAATCAGCTGCTCAGCCGCCACGGTTGAGGGGGGGACAGGGGCAAGGGAACCATAAACATCTGCTTTTCCCGTAGAGTGGCTAGTGGTTATTTGAACTCTGGAAATTTTGTAAACTGACTTTTAAATGTTGTTTTTTTTTGGATCCCACGTGTAAAATGTTTAGTTAAATGAAATGTATCTTTTGAGACCAAAATCCTTTAACCCTTGCACATTAATGGTTTCAGTGACACATTTTTAATTAAATGACTTGATTAGCAAGTCCTACACTTTTATAAGTACACAGTGTAGCGGTCATGGCTATCCAGGGCATTACAAGTAGGATGTTACAACTTGATATCAGTGCTGCCAAGGCTTTATGGTTCCTGAAGATCAACCGAACATGTACCCTCGCTGCTAGAGACAAGCTCGACTCACGGTTTGGTGGGTAACGGGTTTAATACCTATTTAATTGCCTATTTAAATTATATGTCTTATCTACATGCAAGAATAGGGTGCATGGTATATTTCGTTATGACATGGCCTTCTTGATTGCTATGTGAATATGAAAGACATGCTTATGAGAATTATATTTGCATGTGAATATGATAGAGATGCTTATTTGCATTACTGTTTCATGTGAATGTTGTATTTGTTTGGTTTTGATGAGGGGACGGTATTTGAATATGTTATCATTGCCTGATAAGCCAGGTCATTGATTGTAGACATACTTGGAAGCTATGCCTCCAAGGCAGTCAATCAGACTAGGTGGTGCTAATATTGAGGTTGGGGATGATAATCATGGCCAAAACCCTCCACCTGCCCCTTAGAATTAGTAACAGAAGTTTTCATATATGCAAGCGAGACTTTAGAGGCATAAGGAAGAGATAAGATGGTTGAGGCAATAGGTTCCGCCAGGGAATGTTGCTCCGCATGTGCCACTTGTAGTGGCACCTATTCTAGGACAACAAAGGTTGAGAACAGGTGGGAACCACTGTATGAGAGGTTCAGTAAGCAACACCCTCCAACCTTTAAGGGAGGCCCAAATCCACTTAGAGTTGAGAAGTGGATGGGCATGATCAGTTCAATCCTTGACTTCATAAGGGTGATGGGCAATGACAGGGAGGCCTATGCCACGTATATTCTGTGGGATGATGCCCAAATTTTGTGGAAAGTTGTATCAAAACCAAGAATATCATTGTAATGGGCTAGGAAGAGTTCCGGGAGTTGTTTAAAGAGAAATACTACAATGACGTAGTCCGAACTACGAAGATGGATGAGGTCATGAATCTGGTTTAGGGCAACATGACAATGAATGAGTATGCCATGAAATTTGACTGGTTGGCCAAGTTTTCCTTGGACTTGGTGCCAACTGATGTGACCAGGAAAGAACGGTTTGTTCGAGGGCTGAATGCCATGATAGCCGGGATGTCAGGATTACCTCTATGCCTGGAGTGACCAGTTATTCCTAGGTAGTAGGGAAGGCCTTTACTTCTAATGGTGTTGAGGACAACATTTGGAGAGAGGGTGTTCCCAAGAGCGATGCCTGGAGGGTGGTACCTCCATTTACTGGGTCTAGTATGGGTGGACGCATTTGGGAGAATGTCGTGCCAAGGCATGTTTCCATTGTATAGTGGTGGGTCATCTCAAGAAAGATTGCCCGCACGAGTGTTCACACTAACTCAAATAGAGGTTGAGGCTAGTCCATCAGTAGTGGCAGGTAAGATTTCTTGCGCTGGCTATTCTAATACAATATTTATTGATTCTGGTGCTACACATTCATTTGTATCTAGTAGGGTGATAGACAAACTTAGTAGACCTTGTGAAGTGTATGATGTGGGGTTCGAGACTTTCTTGCCTACTGGGGAGCTGGTAGTTTATAGGAGATGGATTAGATCATTATCAGTAGACGGGGATGGTAGAGAATTGTCTGTGGACCTAATTGAGTTAACGATGGAGGATTTTGATATGATACTAGGTATGGATTGGTTGGCCAAGTACAACGCGACCATAGATTGTAAAAGGTGGATGGCGACTTTTGCGCCTGAGGGAGATGACCCGTTTGTACTACATCGGGAGATTGAGTTTTTTATTGAGTTGGAACCAGGAATGAAACAGGTATCTAAGGCACCGTAGAAAATGGTACCAACAGAATTGAAGGTTCAGTTACAAGAGTTACTTGACCTAGGATTCATCAGACCTAGTTGTTGACCCTTAAATTGGTCAACGACACAGGGTCAGATAAACGATATGAAATGAGATAAAGTAAGAAGAAAATCAAATGGAAAGCAAACGACACAAATGATTTATGGTGGTTCGGCCGTAATTGGATGGTAATGACCTACGTCCACTTAGTGTTCTTATTGATGTTGAATCCTAACATTGTGATCAATGAACTATGGTTCACGAGTTTCACAAGCTTTGAGAAGAGTACAACTTCAGTGGATAATCACACTATATTTTTCTCTCAGAGTACAAAGACAAAAATTTCCAAAAACAAGTCCCATTCGTTGAGCCCTTTGATTCTTATTTATAGGCTCAAGAAGAATACATGGGCCGATGGGCCTTAATTACCATTAAGATTCACGTATCTAGGTAATAAAAGAAATTACAATTAATTCAAATATTACAAGATTGCACATCCAAAAGGAAGTAAATGAAAGTATGCGACCAGACTGGTCGCACCTAAGCGTGATGCTTGATAAATCAATGACTTTCTGGTCGATGGTCGAACAAGATTCATTCACTTAAAGTTGTCACATGCCCGCCACGTGTAGGTCAATCCTGCCACGTTATCAGGAGCCATTTTTGGGTAAACATTTTCCCCCCAAGTTTATTTTACTGCGACTAGCGTAAAGTAAACTTAGACAACCGACCTTTCGTATGCCTTGTCAAATCTGTCAGAGCCATCCATGCCTTCTCGAACAAGGCAACCAATCATATCACTGTAGTTTCCCAAAAAGGTATTGGACAGCTATCACATTTTCCCATGCCTCGAAAAATAACCTCTCATCATTACCTTGGCAACCGCACTACGACCAATATAAATAACCCCTCAAAATCATTTTTACTTTTTACTTTTCACTTTCTCCTCAAGAACACTGAAGAACAGAGCGTGAAAAACCCAGAAACTCAGACGATCTTGACGACTCACAGAATTTCTTCCCAGCCACTTAGCATTTCAGAAATTTGCTCCAATCTTTATTCAAGTTTCTCAAACTTTTCAGTCACTGAAATACCATATCTGTTTCATATCTGTTTCGGCCTTTGAGTTCTTGAATGTTCTTGGAAAAAACCGTTTTGGGGGTAAATGGGTATGTAGATATGAGCAGAGTTAGATAAGAAAAAAAATAAACACTACAGGAGGCCCAAGAATTAGCTTGGGAGTTAGGATTATTGATTTAGGACGTAAAAATTCGATTTTTAAGCATGTAGAAAAAATTGGGTTTTTCCGCCCTTTCAGAGTCGAAAAGTTTTTCCTGAAAAACTTTTCACTTCCGTTTTTTAATTCGTTTTCCAAACTGTTTGCATAGAATTTAATGTTTTTGTTAGAATGCTGCTGGTCGTATGAATGCTTAACTTTTATACACGAGCAACATTATTCCAACTTTTCCACTTTCTTTGGTCTTTTGGCTGTAGATTCTCATCTCCCCTTCTCTGTTCGCAGATTTTCATGCACGACCCGTGGGGAGGTGAGAGGCCGATCGCGACGACTTGGTCGCGCAGTTACTCGAAGATCAAGAACAGTCTTCGCTGCTAATCTCGGAAATCCCCTTCTCTCATAACCCTTTAAATAAACCTTTGATCAGTCCAACAAACATGAGTCGAATAAAATCCATTGCTCAAAAGAGAAAGAAAACAGCCACTCCTCTTGCCGAACAGCCTACTCCTCGGGCTGAAAATCCATCATCCAGACCCCATTCTAAAAGCACTTCCCAGCCAGAAAGCCAAATAAAAGCCCGCCTTCGAGATGTCCTTCGACCAGAGGTCGAATGGTACGTTGCACCTCCTAGAAATATTGCAACTAGGATGGTAGGGAATTACCTCAAGAAGTACGAACTTCCTGGGGTGACCTTAATCAAACCATCCATCGACCAGTGGGCAAACCTGCCTGGGGGCGCCTGGTCGAGATATCATATTGAGGAAGGGGCAATCTTGCTTCTTCATTCATTTTTCCAGGGGGTGGCAAACTATTTCTAGGTCGCCCCCTTTCAAATCACCCCAAACGGATATAGAGTGCTCTATGGTCTCTATATTCTTCACAACCACAAGAAGTGGCCCATTCCGACGCCACACGAGATCAATTATATGTTTGATCTCAAATCCAACCCCAACCAAAACAACATGGGGTTCTTTCACTTCTATCATCAAGAATCTGCTCGCACTTTCCTAAGTGATATTACCCACAAGTCCAACATGGGAAAGTACTTCCAGGAATACTTTTTAACAATGGATCTGGTCACCAAAAATCTTGCCTTCATTGAAGGAGGTAAGTTATTTATTCACTGGTCATTCATTTCCTTTAAATTTTCTGCACACTCCTTAGAACTTTGGTGTTATTCAGGTCCATGGCACTGACCAGCTCCTACTCCAGAGATGGAGTTACGAGCAGCATCCCTGGCAAGCATGACCAATATAGAAAAAATCGTCAAAGAGCTGGTCACGGAGAATAATCTAAGACTGGTTTGCCTTTTGGTCCCTTACCAGGATGTGAGGGAGCCAACTGCGGGAAGTGCTACCGGTGAAGAAGTTCCCGAGCAGCACCAAGATGTGTCACAACCTCCGAGGAGGAGGACAACGGGAGTGACTATCAGGGAACCTTCCAACACCCCGCGAGTAGCTGCTGCCCCTGCTCCACCAGGAAAGGGCAAGCAGCAGGCTTCTGAGCATCTCGAGCCTACTCTAGAGTCTTCGGATGAGAACGGTACTGACTTCTCAATCTTGGATAGTTTGCCCATTCCCTGTCATTTATTTGACGGGGACGACAACTTTAAATACCCGCCTAATTTAAATTCAGAATTCTTCAAGGTAGAGAGTGAGTGTAGCAGTAGTACAGTAAATAATGTAGCGACCAGTAGTTGTAGCTTGGGTATTTTACTTATAATTTATTTTCTCTCATTTCTTTGATTTAGCCAACACCTCTAATTCTATTGCCTGATTATTCGTATGTTTCCTTCCTTGCAGATATGCCCGCCGAGAGAGCTTTCGACCTGTACACCAATCCTACCACCGCCACTCCTGCTAGCAGGAAAAATCGAACAAGCTCCAGCCAAGAGAAGGCTGCAGTGACCCATCTGCAAAGAGGGCTCGAACGGAAGACTCTCCTGCACCAACTCCTACCAAAGAGACAACTCCCCCTCCAGGCCCTACCGACTAGACTCCTTTAGCGCCCACCAACCAGAATCCTTCAGCTCCTGCCAACCCAAATCCTGCCGCTCAGCCAGATAAAACTCTGGTCGAGGCGATCCTGAACTCCACCTGCACATCGGCCAGTAACAGGCTGAAGAGACTATCCAGATACCGACGCAGATTGGAATCCTTCAGCAATGCTCCTACCATTCCGGTCCACCAGCTCCTGAGTCGCGGGATGAACGAACTACTCACTGTAAGTTGCTGCTTCCATTATGGTTTGATTGTTCATCTCTTCAATAGATACAAACAACCTTTTTACTTTTATTTTCTTATCACAGGGGATTCTAACTGTGAGTACCAGTTGGCGCCACTCAGAGGAGGTGGCCGCCAAGCAGGCTGAAGAGATCAAGGTGACTGATGAGAGGCTGGTCGAGTAGAACAAGGTGGTTGAGGCCAAGCATGCTGAAGAGTTGCGAGCAGCTGAAGCTAAGATCGCCAAGATTGAGGAGGAATTGAAGAAGAAGGAGGACTCTATTGCAAAAATTACAACCTCCAAAGATAAGTACAAGGAATCCTTGCTGATAAACTACCGAGAAGCTCACAAACTTCAATCGGAGTTGGAAATCAGCCTCAAGGAGGTTGCTGACCTTGAGGAGACCAACGCGCATAACTTGGAGAAGTACGAGGGAGCAGCATTCCAGTGCTTCTACATGTTCTGGAAAAGCAAGCCCAAGGCTGACTTTACTTATCTTCCTGACCCTATAAGGGAGGTTGAGTTGGCGAAGTGTGCTGCTTGCCTAGAAGAGGAGGAGAGAGCGAAAATTCCAGCTTCCCCCGAAATCTCCTTGGCTACGGACATCGATGGCATAGAAGATGAAATTGGGGGCCTCTGTCGATCAACAAACTCCTCAAGACCCTCCTTGTTCATAATTTTTATGTTTTTTTATTTAACTTTTTAATTTAAGACACATGAACTATGATTCGTGATGTCAAGAAAACTTATATTTTTATTGCTGCACGGGCAGCTTTTCCTTTCAACAGACAATTACATCCGAGCAGCAACTGCTCGTGGTGTAAAGGATTTCATTTTTATATTATAATATTTGCATTTTATTATAACATCTGTTTGCATGACCAAACTTAGCATAGCACTTTGGTTTGATTTAACAAAATTTTGAAAATACTCTAAGTACCGTAGCATGCTTTCACTTATTTTGCTCGTGTGTTTACATATACTTATCAATATGCTTTGCTTACTAGATACCTTATATGCACCCCAAGTGATTGAGGAGCTTTAGGTCCTCGGTCACATGCCTTGACCAAGACCTATTCGAATATTCATGCTCGTAATAGAGATTTAAAATGATAATACAACAAAACAACACACGTAACGGGAAAATACTTGTAATAAATACAATAATTGGAAAGATTGACTGGTTGCGCACAGCCCCTTTTATTTCTCGTAATAGATGGACAATCGTGTCTGTACGAGTGATCAAAATATGATCTTACACTTATAAGCGATGAGTCACATGGTTGACTAACCCTTGTTCATAAAATTGTAAAAAGTAAATTTAATACAAGCCAATTATTTAAAAAGAATTGTTTATTGATAGTACTTGCACATGTGTTCTCCATTCCAATAGCGAGGAATGAGATCTCCATTTAAACGAGTAAGTTTATAAGTGGCTGGATGGAGGACTTCTTCAATTTGATATGGTCCTTCCCAGTTAGGACCAAGTACTCCAGCAGCTTGATCGTGGGTATTAAGAAAAACTATTCTATGTACCAGATCTCCCACATTAAATTTTCTTTCACGTACTTTAGAGTTGAAATACCAGGCAACCTTTTGCTGGTAAGTTGCTACTCGGAGTTGGGCTTGCTCGCACCTTTCATCGACCAAATCCAAAGATTCCATTAATAACTGGCTATTAGTGTCTTTGTCGTATGCCATCCGTCGATGTGATGGCAGATCTAATTCAACAGGAAACATAGCTTCATATCCATAAGCCAAGGAAAATGGAGTATGGCTTGTTGATGTTCGATGGGACGTTCTAGACGATCAGAGGACTTCAGGCAACTGCTCTGGCCATGTCCCCTTTGCTTCTTCAAGGCTTTTCTTCAGAGTATCCTTGAGTGTCTTGTTGATAGCCTCAAATTGTCCATTTGCTTACGGATGAGCTACTGAAGAAAAGCTTTTGATAATCCCGTGCCTTTTACAAAAATCTATGAATAGATCACTATCAAACCGCGTGTCGTTGTCTGAGACAATTTTTCTTGGCAATCCATAGCGACACACTATGTTTTTTACCACAAAATCCAGCACTTTTTTGGTCATTATGGTTGCAAGAAGTTAAGCTTCGACCCACTTTGTGAAGTAATCAACAACTACCACAACATATTTGACGTTGCCTTTTCTTATGGGCAAAGACCCAATCAAATCTATTCCCCACACTGCGAATGGCCACGGACTTTGCATCTGCTTTAGTTCATTAGGGAATCACAAAATCTTAGAGAATCGCTGACACTTGTCACACCTTCGAACAAAGTCCACGGAGTCTTCATTCATGGTTGCCCAGAAGTATCCTTGCCTTAGGATCTTCTTGATAAACTTTGCCCCCTAGCGTGATCCCTGCAAAAACCTTCATGGGCTTCTCAGATTAATTCTTTGGCCTTTTCTTTTGAAACACACCTTAGGAGTGGCATTGAGTACCCTCTTTTGAATAGAATTTCATTGACCAGAATAAATCGAGCAGCCTGTCTCTGGAGGGCTCTTGCTCTATTTCTATCCGTCGGCAACACTTCGTGCGTCAAGTACTCAATGAAAGGTGCCATCCATGTATTTGCTGCCTGAATTACTAGAGAGGCTTCTTCTGCTTTGATGCTTGGTGCGGACAGTCGCTCAACAAGCACTATACTCAGGGTGTTAGCATCCTTTGCACTTGCTAATTTGGCCAAAGCATCAACGTTTGAATTCTGGTCCCGAGGTACTCACTGGAGAGTATATCTTTCAAACTGCGCCAACAAATCCTTTGCTTTGTTCAAGTAAGCAACCATCTTCAGACCCCTGGCTTGATATTCTCTAGTAATTTGATTAACCACCAACTGGGAGTCACTATAGATTTCAAGTGACTTTATGTTCATGTCCCTGGATAATCGTAAACTTGTGAGCAGCGCTTCATACTCAGCTTCGTTATTGGACGCTGTGAAGTCAAATCTGATTACGTAGTGGAATCGATGTCCTTCAGGCATTACCAAAATCACTCTGGCTCCAATGTGGTGCTTGTTAGAAGAGTCGTCTGTAAACAACTTCCAAGAGGGAGTTTGGCTTTGAGGCTCAGGATCTTCTATCTGTTCACTGTCTGGAAGCCTAGTGAGCTCTGTGACAAAGTTTGCTAGAGCTTGTCCTTTTATTGCTGCTCGTGGTGAGTAAGAAATATCAAAATGCCCATTTCAATAATCGACCAGCAACTTCTGGCTTTTGCAAAACTTGCCGTAAGGGCTGGTCGGTTAGTACTGTGATGGGGTGAGCTTGAAAGTATGGTCGCAACTTTCTGGAGGCTAAGATTAAGCAGTAGGCTAATTTTCCAATGTGGGGATACTGCAGTTCTGCTCCTATTAGCCTTTTTCTTATATAATATACAACTTTTTGCACATTTTCCTCCTCTCTTACCAAGTTAGCACTAGCAACACATTCTGTGATTGCCAAATAGATGAACAAAGTTGCTTTTTCAACCGGCTTAGATAGGATTGGTGGCTGTGACATATGAGACTTTAAGGCCTGTAAAGCCTGCTCGCACTTGTAACGCCCCAACTCCAGGGACTGTTACGGTGCACATTGCAAATATTTAAAGGTCTATTACAAGAAAATATTTACAACCAGCTGATATAAGCGGCAAAACAGGGTTTAGCCCTAGTTCCTTTCCTTCGAACCTCGGCCGTGGCGGTCGAGCAACTGCATATGTACACCTCGTCACCTAAGGCTGCCTACAACAGATGCATACGGGACGACATTCATATGAATTCTTTCTTCATCGTTCCGAGGACACTGATCTCTAGAAAACTTATCACCCTTCACAATAGGAGCTTTCATAGGAGAACATGATTGCACATTGAACCTTTTCATTACTCAGTCAATATATGCTCTTTGGGATAGTCTAAGAACACCATTAGCCCTGTCACAAAGAATCTGTATACCTAAAACATACGAGGCTTCTCCAAGATTCGTCATATCAAAATGGCTAAACAATAAATTCTTTGTTTCAAACAAAAGATTTGTGTCATTAGATGCGAGCAGAATGTCATCAACATATAATACTAGAAAATATAAATGCTCCCACTCATCCTCATATATATGCATTGATCAACAACATTCTCCTTGAAACCACTAGCAGTGACAACTCTGTGAAACTTCAAATACCACTGTCTTGAAGCTTGTTTCAACCCATAAATGGAATCTTGAAGTTTACACACCATATTTTCTTTCCCAGTCACCTTAAAGCCACCTGGTTGAGTCATATACACATCCTCATTCAATTCTCCATTCAAGAAAGCAGTTTTCACATCCATCTGATGAAGTTCTAAATCAAAATGAGCCACAATTTCCATGATAATCCTAAAAGAATCTTTAGTGGAAACTAGTGAAAAAGTTTCTTTATAATCAACACCTTCTCTTTGGCTGTAACCTTTTGCCACAAGTCTAGCTTTATAACTTTCCACTTGACCATCTGAATCACGCTTTGTCTTAAACACCCATTTGCAACCAATGGGTTTACATCCTTTAGGAAATTCCACTAAGTCCCATACTTCATTATGGGACATGGAATTCATTTCATCATTCATAGCCTCCATCCATAGAACATTTTGTGGACTAGTAATTGCTTCTTGATAAGTGACGGGATCTAACACATCTCCTATGTCATATTCACATTCCTGAAGATAAACCACATAATCATTCAGTATTGCATGTCTACGAATTCTCTGAGATCTTCTTAAAATAGATTATTCAGGACCAATAGGTGGAATATCTTCTACTTCCTCACCATGTGGTTCATTATGAGCTTCTACTTGAGGTTGGTCAGTTGTAGGTGCAGCGGAAACAACAGGAATAGGAATAGGGATTAAGACACACTCTTCCCTAAACAATATCTCTCTTGGCCATTGACTTTCACCAAACTCATCTTCAAAGTAGTAAGCTTTATCTGATTCAATCACTCTAGTAGTGTGAGTAGGGCAGTAGAATCTAGAACCTCTTGATCCAAGACAAAAACCAACAAAAAAACCACTAATGGTTTTTGGATCAAGTTTCTTAGACTACGGATTATAAGGCCTTACTTCTACTTTGCACCCCCACACATGAATATGGCAGAAATTGGGTTTCTTATTAGACCAAAACTCATACGAAGTCTTTGGAACTGACTTGCTTGGTACTTGGTTCAAAATATAAGTAGCAGTCCTTAAAGCCTCACCCCACAAAAATTCTTGCAAAGAAGAATGGATAAGCATACATCGCACCATGTCAAGAAGCATGTGATTTCTTCTTTCAGCAATACCATTTTGCTCAGGGGTCCCAAGCATTGTGTATGTTGCAACAATACCACAATCCTGCAAATACTTAGCAAAAGGCCCAGGGTTTCTACCAGTCTCATCATATCTCTCATAATACTCACCACCTCTATTAGAATGGATTGACTTGATCTTCTTATCCTTTTGTAGTTCCACCCTATTCTTGAAAACTTTAAAAGCTTCTAAGGAATCAGACTTTTCACGAATTAACTCAACATGACCATATCCTGAAAAATCATCAATAAAAGTGATGAAATATTTGTAACCACCCATAGCAGGAGGAGTAAAAGGACCACAAACATTTGAATGAATCATTTCAAGTAAATCTACACATCTGTCAATTTTACTCTTTCTAGTCTTGGCAGTTGTCTTTCATTTTATACAATCAACACAAGTATTAAAATCAGAAAAATTGATATTTTGCAAAACACCATCCTTTACCAATATTTCTATTCTCTGCTTAGAAATGTGACCTAAACGTCTATGCCATAACATAGAAGAATTTTCATTTCATTTCACACGTTTAGAACTAACAACAACATTAACAGAAGAGGAAGAGGGAGATGAAACTTCATTCAAATCAAGCTTGTATAAATTTCCTTGTAAACATCCATTTCCTATTAAAATGGAGTTATGGTACAAACAAACTTTTCCAGTCCCAAAAGAAAGACTATAACCTAGTCTATCCAAAATAGATACAGAAATCAAGTTTCTCCTAATCGAGGGTATGTAAGCAACATCATCTATCTCAAAAATATGTCCAGTTGACAGCTGAAATCTAGTAGTCCCAAAAAAAATCACTTTGACTTTAGTACCATCTCCCATGTACACATGTCCCTCCAAGCTAGTTGGATTCCTTCTTCTTGTCAGTGCGTGCAAAGAATTAGTAAAATGAATTGTAGCACCAGTGTCTAACCACCAAGAATTCGAAGGCACATCAATCACATTTGATTCTAAACAAACCATCACAACTTTGTTACGTTTCATCTCTAAGGCTCTCTTCAACATAATACAAGTGTCTTTCTTGTATCCCATCTTATGACAGTAGTTGCATTTCCCAGTGAAACGCTCAGTTTTGGGTGAATTAGAAGATCCAACAGTCTTTCCATCATAACTGGACTTCTTGAAGAGTGGCTTTCCATAAGGCTTTTTATAGAAGTTCTTTTTCTTCTTCTTCTTCTGATTGGGATTTTCCTTAGGATTTTCTTTAGGGGCGTCCTTGGAAGTCACCATGGAAATTGAATTCCCCTTCCTAACTTTTATATCATCTTCCTCTTTAGAGAGAATGGCAGTCATCTCACTTACAGTCCAACGATTTTTCTGAGCTTTGTAACTAGACCGAATTGAGTCAAATGAAGGAGGTAGATACCTCATGACATGCCAGACCAGATAATTCTCTCCTAAATCAAGGCCAAGCCCCTTCAACTTCATATGAAAAGAAACCACTTGACTTATATGGTTTCTTATGCCACTAACCCCATCATAAACAATATCCTGGATCTTACCCAAGTAGTGCTCCCACTCAGACTTGGGAAACTCCCAATACTTTTCATCAATGACCTTGAGGAGTTCCTTAGCATTGTCAGTTTCAGGAATACTACCACGAATAGCATCATCCATGTGATACAAGATCACCAACTTACATGTTTCATTTGAATTGTTCCATTCCTTATAGGAAGTTTTCTGTTCAGTTGTACTATCCTCAGTCGATTTAGTAGGAGCATCTTCCTTCAATGCTATGTCAATCTTCATAATTGACAAATTCATCATCAGAGATCGAACCCACTCCTTATGATTAGTCCCATTAAGCATCAGTATAGACGAGAGTCTATGATTGCTTAAAGCTGAAGGAACACAAGAGTAACAATTATCAATTTACATTGATCAACATAATCATGTTGTTTGTACTTCAACTTCAACTTGAATGTTCCATAAATAATCAAAATGATCATTATATGCTAAAGTTCTATAAGTAAAAATAGAACATTTTACAAGTAAGGACAATTTATCAATACATTACAATCAAATACATCAATCTATTATCGACAGGATAAAAAGAATTGTGTGATTCATAATGCTCAATAAATTCCCTTCACCATTCTAAGCAAACTACCAAATAATAGAATTATCGACAAGATAATTTAAATTATTCATATGAATCTTAGAATTTATTTATTTATTTATTTTATTTAACAAAATGTGGGAATATATCAATATCAATCAAGACATTCATAATTGACATGTTAAATCTTACGAGAGGCAAGAATTTAAGCACTCAATTATATTAATTACAAAAATAATCATTATCACAACAAAAAAATTTGAAATATAATAAAAATCAAATTTAATTGATAATGATTACTCA
Source organism: Humulus lupulus (assembly GCF_963169125.1). Taxonomy (NCBI): domain Eukaryota; kingdom Viridiplantae; phylum Streptophyta; class Magnoliopsida; order Rosales; family Cannabaceae; genus Humulus; species Humulus lupulus. The sequence goes on along the minus strand of NC_084797.1, from coordinate 64,121,741 downwards.
AAAAGTTGTCACAATAAAAATAATCGAGAAATATTAATTTTAAACAAAACAAAAAAAATTAATTAAATCATGCAATATAAAACAAAAATAAATAAATAAATAAATAAATAAAACTTGTGAAAAAAGGTTGATTACATGTAGTAGTAATACGCCCAAAACTTGCCCAAAAAAGAGTCCAGAATATGAATATTTGTTCACGTTTTTTTTTCTTCTCTGAAAACGACATGTCGTTTGGGCCCTATAGACCAAAAACGACATGTCGTTTATCTCGGCCCCAACTTCTTCCTTACCCGTTTTTCAGGTGGGTTGGGTCGTGTGACCCGGTTCGTGACCCGGCGGAAAAATGCCAGTCCGACCACGATTTGAAGCCAAGAAAAACAGAAATTATCCCCGAATCATTGTCAAGAGATTCTTGAGATTTATTTGGATCAAAATGCTCTCTAAAACATGAACAAAAAAAAACTTAAATATGAAGCTCTCTTGACCAACTCAAAACCCAAAAAAGAAATTTTAAACATGAAACATTTGGGGAAAATGGTTCAAATGAATTTCTAATCACCATTATTATATCATCCAAGCTTCATTTTTGTTTTATAAAATCCCAAATCCGAATTTCATAAAAAAAATTTGGCAACATATTTATATATATAGTTTAGGCAACCTAAAAACTAAAAGCAATGGCTCTGGTACCAATTGATAAAATATAGATGAGCGAACAAACAAATTATTAAGAGAATACAACATAAAACATCCTCATCAAACAACATGCATTTAGTTTTCTAGGTATACCAAAATAGAGATGAGTTAGTAAATACACACCTCCACCATTACTGCTTAGAGCATGAGAAAATGTCATCTTAACTCTGTAAATAACCAAGAAAATTAATTAGAAGGTGAACCTGAGATAGTCTCTTTTGGATCATCACACTACTTTACTCTATAAAATTCCATCTGAATACTATCAGTGTATTTCAAAAAATCCCTTTCATTACTCTTGAAAAAAAATATCGTTTATATAATATACCAAATATAGAGTAATGAACTAATATGGTTATTGGGCCTTGAGTGTTTGATCAAAAGAGTGTATGTGAACTCAATGGGCTGGCCACATAGATTTGTAGTGTGTGTCCAAGGAGACCACCTATATATTTAGAAATATAACACCATACCATTATGGTCCCCAATAATACCATTATCAGGCCAAACATATATGGTTGTTTAACAATGAAGTGATGTGTTTATACTAGTCCACATAATTTATTTCCAACAATAAATGCATAACACCATTCTACAATGGCTACAAAATCAATGAAGAGGTACAAAAATATAATGAGGTGTTTGGGTACCTCTTAGATCACAACAACTAAAATCTACCAGGTGCTTACTACCTGTTTAAACATTTCATTGGCCGGCCGTAATTTCCCTTACCACGGCCATCAACTCGAGTGCCAGTATCACCTAGTAATCACTGGATTTACAATAGCGCGGTCCTAGTACACACACGGGATTTCATAGAAATACAAAAATTAAACATCTTGGTATCTAGCTGTATTCATATATCAATAATCATTTCACACACAAACCAGACTCCCCCCTGAGTACCCCAGTTCAAATCAATAGACATTCGACCGTGCTTCCCCTACCCCGGTCATCAGTCCATAGTCAATCGACCGTGCAACCCATAACCCAGTCACAAATCAACAGACATTCGACCGTGCTTCCCCCTACCTCGGTTATCAGTCCATAGTCAATTGACCGTGCTCCCCCATACCCCGGTCACAAATGCACATACATTCAACCGTGCTTCCCCTACCTCGGTCACAAGTCAACAGACATTCGACCGTGCTTCCCCTACCTTGGTCATCAGTTCATAGTCGATTGACCGTGCTTCCCCCTACCACAGTCACAAATCAACAGACATTCGACCGTGCTTCCCCCTACCCCGGTCATTAGTCCATAGTCAATCGACCATGCTTCCCCCTACCCCGATCACAAATCAGCATACATTCGACTGTGCTTCTCCCTACACCGGTCATCAGCTCGTATACCAGTATGATCTAGTAAACACTTGATTTCATTGGAACATTTTGTACACTTAATGGTACCCCCTAGCCATTACTAATCCATCCCTTAATAAATCTAGTGTAAAGAACTATAGAATACAATACACTAGCATGTTTCATGTTGTATCCAACAAAGTCAAGATTAACTTACAACAAAGCAATTTACAAAGTTCGCCCTAGTCATACCAATAGCACAGCATCGTACAGACACGAAACTCATTCATCAACAAAGTACCCATAGATATAAAATCAAACCATGCTAGCATATTCATAAAGTTTTTCGTTCTTAATTACACAGACAAAGCAAGTACAAGTACAAAAGCAATTATATTCTAAATTGCCTAAAAATGCAATTATATTCACATATCAATCTTTCTCAATTATTGAAACACCTCATATCACATAACCACGAAACACGTACATGTTCATAGAGTCTGCGTCTTAATAATATCTAAGAGTACATAAGTCATGCAGTTTATATACATCCATTTAATCAAACATATGAGCAGGTAAATCACGTATGGTGAGATTTACTTACCTCATGTCCTTAGATATATAAGATTGCTCAGCAAGAGCTATCAATCAAGCTTTTCCCATGGTCTTTAATCCTATCCAAGGATCATAATTGGGTTAATTACTAACTTGCTAAATCAAACTCTATTAAACTTAGTGCATACCCAAGAGCGACTAAGTTAACGAAATAATAATATTAGTTATCATCCAATAATGGCCCTTTCCTCGAAGTCGTAACCATTTAATAAACAAAACCACATAACCCTTTCTATTATTATTACTGACCCAAGTCATACGAATATTCATATTTATAAAACAATAATAAAACAACCCATGTAAAATAACAAAGTGGTATAAGTTAGTTGACTTAAAAGGGGGTTATTAGTTATGGATAAATTCTCTTTATCTAAAACCAATTAACTTAGTTCAAGTGGTTAGAATAAATAACTTCAATTTCAAGCTTCTAAGTCTTGAATTGCTTTGTTTGGAAACCATTAACTTATTCTTTCAAAAATAATCCATAATGAACCACAATAGATTAATCTTTCAGCTATAAACTCTTGCTTTTATTTCATAACTCAGGATAATCAAATAGTGATAGTAATAGCTTTCATTAGTTTCATCTATAGTAATTATTGTCACTAAAATGATCCACGACCTTAAGTTTGAAAAGACTAGAATTTAAATAATTTTAAAAAAAAAATCTATTTGCTTCTTTCTTTTTATTCCTCCAAAAATCGTGAGTTAACCATTTCCTTTTCTTATCATAATTCCAATTATAAAAATAACATTGACATAATCATAATAATACATTATTTACGCACAAGAAATCCTTACCAATATAATTATTAATAACGATAGTTATACTCAAAATTGTAAGCTTCCTTTCACAATTCCTTTACCCAAAATCCATCTAGATGCTATTTTATTTTCAATTATATAATTAGCCTTTACAATTTACCTCTAGAGTTCTAAATGAATTCTATTTTAGTGCTCGAGTCTTTAAACCATTAACTTTCGAGAATTAACTGCCTACCAATTATAACTTTCACTTTCTAAAAGTAACTCGAGTCTTTAAATTTCTATTTTAGTGCTTGAGTCTTTAATTTTCTGTCAGGGATTTCAAAAATCACAATTTACCCTTTGATAACTATTTTTTTATAAAAAGTAACTCAACAAGAGTCCATAAATTTCTAGAAAAATGGGTAGCATAACGACTGCAAATCGGACATCCCCCAATTTTAAAAACTTGTAAGCAAGACATATAAAAGTCCCAGAGCATTCCAATAAAATCATTGTTCAACTCAGTATACTAATTAACTCTTAAAATATACTATGAACATACACAATTACATTTTAGTTTCCTAACTCGAAATTAATTTCAATACTAATAAACAATTAAAATCTGAGTTAGGAACTTATACCATAGCACTTGGGATAGTGCAACGGGGTTGAGGATGTTGTTGGGAGCTCAAGACGAACCTCAAAACACTCAGAAATGGCTGTTGGCCGAGACCCTCACCAGTGCTCTGGTGACGGCGGCAGCACCACCCCACGGTGGTGATTCGCGAAAATAGTGATTGGGCTTCAAAAACTAAGGCTCGAGGAACATCATGGTGGAAGAGATTTCTCTTGAATCCGACCGTGGTGGTCGGATTGAAGCCAAAACCACTTGGAAATCCATGGATTTTGTCGAACACCATAAAAAAAATCTGGCAACTTTTGGGTCTGATCTCCATATGGGTTTTGAAGCCTAAAGACAAGGGAGTATTGTTGTTGTGATTGTTTGGCTTGTGGAGGCCTGAGGCAGTCAGAATCTTGCCAGAAAGTGCAAGAGGAAAACGACTTCGGATCGTTGGTTGATAGCCCTGGGCGGCGTGTACGGTGGCGAGTTTGCGGGGGTCAATGTTTTGAGGGTCGGCAGTTCAACTGGGTTGGCGCGTGTACGACTCTAGCGATGAGACGACAAACATTCTGGCCTGGCAGAGGCAACACAACAGTGAGAGAGAGAGCTTCGGGGAAGAGAGAGGGAAAAGTGAGGGAATTCGAGAGAAAGAGAAAAGGGTTTAGGGTTTCAGATTTTTCTTTTTATTTTAAAATTTTCTTATTTATTTAATGAAAAATCTGATTTTTAATATATTAATTCATATTTAATTAACACAATTTCTTTTTTTTTTTTAAATAAAAACATCTTCAAATTTATTTACAATAATAATATACAAATGAGGTGATCAAATTTTCTTTTATTTTGAATCTCATAATTTAAAACGAAAATGGTAATTCTTGATAAATCTCATTATCAATTTAGTGATTTCTTATTATTTATTTCAAATATATAGTAATAATAATACAAATAAAAAAAATTAAACTATTTAAAATCCAATTATTTTGCATTTCTAAACTTTAATATATATTATTATTTATTCCAAAGAATAATACGCAATTTGGGACATAAAACTCCATTTATTACCCCAATATATGTAATTAAATCAATAGTGATTTTAATTTTCATAATTTTCCAATTAAATCAGATTTTTAAATAAATATTATTTTTCCCTTAAAATTCTCAGGGTAGAATTTGTGGGATGTTACAAGCCCATCATGGAATTATCCTTTCTGAAAGAGGATATGAGATAGTGTCCCTACGCCTCTGCAGTAGGTAGTCTAATGTACGTCATGTTGTGTACAATACCTAACATTTGTTATGCAGTAGGGATAGTCATTCGTTATCTATCCAATCCTTGATTGAGTCATTGGATTACAGTACAGAATATTCTCAAATATCTTCGAAAAACTAGAGACTATATGCTTGTATATTCAGGTGGTGACCTGAACCCCATTTAATACACTAACTCTGATTTTCAATCAGATAGAGATAGTTGGAAATCAACTTCTAGATCAGTGTTCACACATGGAGGAGGATTTGTGGTCTGGCGTAGTATTAAACAACCAAGTATTGCAGATTCTTCCATGGAAGCTGAGTACGTAGCGTCTTGTGAAGCAGCTAAGGATGTTATGTGGCTAAAGAAGTTCTATTTCAAATCTGGAAATTCTTCTAGATATAAATAAGCCACTTGTCCTATGCTTTGACAACAGTGGGGTAGTAGCTAACTCTAAGGAACCGAGGAGTCACAATAGAGGAAAGCATATTGAAAGGAAATATCACTTTATCAGGGATATTGTTCAAAGAGGAGATATAGCAGTTATGAAGATAGCTTTGAAACATTTAATCCTTTACTAAGACTTCGTATACCAAGTCTTTTAAAGACCATATTAGCAATATGGGGTTGAGGGAGATGCCGCATTTGCTTTAGGGCAAGTGAGAGATTGTTGGGATTAGTGTCCTTTAAAGCATATGTTTTGAACAATATTTTATGAAATAAATAATTGATTTGAATTTTTTCCATATATTGTTTGTTTATTATTAATATTAGAATAATATTTTATGAATATCAAAAAAATTCCAATTTTTTTATTGTGACTACAATCTTGTATTAATACGAGAGGATTAAGATTGTAGGGAGATTGTAGGGAGCAAATTTAAACAGTTCGCAGTAAAACAAACATATATGGAATCTTTGGATTTAATACTGTAAGTACAGTTCACTAGTATTATGAATATATGTAATCTAGATTCGAATTATTGATGTAGTAGGACATCTTAGTGGAGGTGCATTGTATAATGTGGTCATACATGAACAGGACCCGATATGTTATTAATACTTAATAATATCGTTTACTTTATAAGTATTAATTAAACATATTAATAAGATGATCATATACAAATTGATCTTAATCCTAATGTTATTATGAACTACTGTTTATATTATATGAGTCCTTACGGAGAGGAATTGAATAATGGTTCTCTTAAGGGTTGGCTTTTGGAACTGGACGGTTATTGAGCTCAAATTCATTAATCAGTTTATGAATTAACCTTCACTAGTAAAGTTAATAGTACTTAAGGAAAACAATATAAATAAAGAGGCTAAAAAGTGATTAATTCCTACTTTAATTATGAACCATTAATAGAGTATTGAATTGTATGTTGTGATTAAATCGATGGACACTTTTATATATTTAAAAGTACTGAATAAATAAATGTCTATAATTACAAGATTGCAATATCATATTTTTAGTGGAATAATATTGAGATTAATAAATTAAGGTTATTATATTAAATAATTTTAATTAATAATCTAAATTTATTGAAATATGAAATTATAGGTCCATAGGTCCCCGAGATGGCAATATCAACATTATTCAAGGTAAGAGTTGAAATTTGGAAAAATCAAGAAAATGACATATTTGGAATAAATTTGTTCTTCAGAGTCAAATATGTAATTAAGAAAATTTAATTAATTATATTTTTAAAAATTTATTCTGGTATTTTCAAAAATAGCATTCCAATAATTAAGATAATTAATTTTCTTTAATTATTTAAAAATTTTAAAAAAGATATTTATAATAATTCAAATTGGATTTGAATTTGAAATGATATTTATTATTTAATTAATCTGATAAGATAAGTTATCAGGTTTAGATATTTTGAATAAATAATTATTAAATAATAACTAAAAGAAAATGATTGAACACATTCCTGAAATCAGGGATGTGTTATGTAGTTGGCGTGTAACAAGGTCCAAGAATGGGTCTTGGATATTTTATTTATTTATTTAATAATTTATTTATAATTTGAATTTTCAATTTTCAATTTTGGATTTTAAAATTTAATTAATTCTTTTATAAATCTATTAGATGGAAATAGTTTCACTTAACTTTTTGAAAGAGAATAATATACTTTTGACAGAGAGAAAAATATATCGAATAATATTTTTCTATCCTTGAAAATTGTCTTAGACCTAATATTTCAAGATCTCACGTGTTGAGAATATCTTGTGAATCATAAATTTTTCCCAACCATTACTATACGTGCTCACACATGTCTTGAGGTGTTAAGATACATCTTGGAAGATCTTGGTCGGAGTATTTTGACGAATTGCTATGGATTGGATATGCGTTGGAGATACTAAAAGCTAGCAAGGATTCTTGATAGTTCTTTAGCTCGCAAATTCTCATCTTTTATTTCTCTATGATTAATTTATTGCATGGTAAATGATCGGATTATTTAAAGTTTGTTTATATAAATTTTTTTGAAATCTCTAGGCCCAACATCCCGTTCTTTTCGCTGTGCACATGGTAAACAAGTTACAACAACATGATTAAAATTGTGGAAGGGCATATTTGGAAGAAAATTATTCTTTGAGAAAATATGTAATTATATGATAATTGAGAATAATTAAATAATTAATTATTTATTATATAAATATCTTTTGAAATTATTCATCTAATAATCAATTTTGAATTCATTTTTCTTTCTTTGAGTAAATCTGAAAGATAAATCTCATAGTTAAAATTGGATTTGAATTGATTTAGATATTTATTCAAATGATTAATTTTTAAATATAACTACTATTCTGATTACTAGTTATTAGATATTTTAACAATTTTGAATAAATTGATTATTAAATATAATTAATAAATTAAAGAGGCTAAGACACATGCCCTGAAATTGGCATGTGTCCCACACCAATCACAGTGCATGTGTAACTAAGTGTATGACTCAGCCTTTGGCTATTTTATTTATTTAAATATTATCTTAATAATTATAATGCTTTAAATTTGATTTTTTTTTCATTAATATAAATAATAAGTTAAAAAAGTTTCTAAGTAGGTTATGCTTTTCTAAAATCTTAAATCCTAATTTCTCAAAGACTATTCCAAAATCTAATATGTTGAGAACATCTTGCGAATCATAAAATCACCCATAGTTTCTCTATGTGTCCATACACATCTTGAGGTGTAGAGAACGATTTGGAAGATCTTAATTTGAGTTCTTATCAAAGATTTTAGATTGTATGTTCGATTAATTATACTAGAAGTGAGTGAGGACACATGATAGACTTCAACTAATATTCTTCTTCTTTTATGTGTGTTTTGTAACACCCCATATTTTAGGCACCAGGTAGAATTTAATTGTGGGAATTTCAATTCTCGATAAATCTTATATTTCCAAGTATGTGAACTTGTAAGGGATATTGTATGTTAAGTATGAATGTTATGTTGTTAAGTATTTTCCATTATGTGATAAGATTGATTTTTTTATTAAACCAAGACCTTCGGTCTCAAACTGGTTCAAAAACCCTTAATGGGTAAAAATATCAGATAAAATATTCTATGATAAAAAAATTATGAAAAATTAAGAAAACTGACCAAAAATATTGTTAAGTTTGAAAATAAAAATGAAAATGGAAATGAAATTTTATGGAAATTTCCAATTTCTGTGGCATTTTGAGTAAAAAACCCAGTTTTGACTGAGTATGTGATTATGACAAAATAAATAATTTTGAATTGAATAATTGTCATAAAAATTTATCTATGTGTGTGAAAATATTTTTAAAATATGGTCACCAATTTTTATTATGATTAATTTTTCCAAAAACTATGTAATAGTAGGAAAAATTAAAAATAAAAGGGACTTGTGTTTAAAAGCCTGACGTGGAGAGAAAAAAAATTGTGGAATCAATACACACATTTTCTTAACCCCCAAATTAAACTTGAGAACTCAAAAGCCTCTCTCTACTCAGTTCTCTTCTTCTTCTTCTTCTTCTCTCTCTCTCTCTCTCATTCCATGCACAAAAATCATATATTTTTCACTCCCTTTCCTCTCAAAATTTCATGCTCCCTCTCTCTATAGGAAAGGAAGAGCCTCCATGATGCTCCTAAGGTCATCTTGAAGAAACAAGTCACAAAAGAGGCAAGGTTCATGAAATTTTATTTTCTTCTCTCTTATTCTGAACCTAGGGCTCTCTTTTTTCTCTCTTTCTTTCTAAGATTTCACTCTTAAAATACTCTTTGATCTTTGATATGGAACCTAGGAGTGTTGCACGCAAGATCCAATAGCTTCTAGGGCATATTTGGAGCTTTGAACACTTACAAAGTAAGCTTTTGTTAGGGTTTTGAAATCTTAGTGTTTCTTCTCTTTTCATTCTTTTTATTGAATCAAATATGATCTTGAAGTAGTATGGAGGAGAGGTTATAAGTTTCAAATTATTTCGGAAGCTTAGAGCCAATTCCTAGAAGCCAAACTCAAAGCTTGAATACCTTAAATCTTTTTGACTGATCATACAATGTGAGTTTTTGGTCATATTTGGTTTTTAAACAAGTAGGTTGATGTGTATTATTTTTGTTATGGCTGTTTGGTTTTAATAATGCATGTAAGTTGTGATTGTTTGGTAGTGGAAATCCAAAGTTTCCATAGGCATTGTTGAAAATAACTTGCTGCCAAAAATGTTACACTAGCTTCCAACGAGTTTTACAGTGCCTAAATGACCTAGTTTATAAATAAGGTTTTCAATAATGCATTATTTAGGAAGAGTGCATAATTTTAGCATCTCTAAATTAATTATATTAAGATTTTCTTTGAATTAAGTAAAGGGGTCCAATTGCCCACTTTTTGAAAATAACAATATAATCGGTTTTCTTGAAAATGAGCAAACTTCTTTCTTCAAAAAAGTTTACCATTTTGATTAGGCTTGTCTTTAAAGAAATTTTTCTAAAAATAATGAAATAGGTGTTAATTGGTAAAAATAATATTATGACATTTTTGACACACAAAAAAATGTTAAGTAGAGTTATTGGTGTATTTGGTAATTCAACGAACTAAGTAAGCACAACTTTTATTAAAATAAATTCTCTGCAAGAAAATTTTATATAATGGAAGTTGTAACTAGTTTCCTAGAAAGAATCATTAAGCAATATTATTTTTCTAATAAGAGAGTAAAAGGGATATTTCTTAGAGAGATTAAGTAATGGCGGTTTTTACAAAACTTGCAAGAACGATGTAATTAGACCCTGTTACCATTAGAAGTAGGACTCTGTAGACTCATTAATGACTCCAAATACTCAAGACTTTTATCTTGAGAACTAAGACAGTTATGGACCAGATTTCAAAATTGGTTTTGGAAACCAGTTTTCCCCGACACTTAGAGGGTGTATTTTTTAAAATGTAAAAATGCACGATAGAAATATTGTATGTCTTCAAAATAGTTAAGTGTTGGATTTTCAATGCACAAATTATTATACAAACTTTCTACGATAATTTCCGTAACAAATCAAAGTCACTGTATGAGTTCACTACAGTCTCACGTAAGCTAAAAGGTTCACATCTGGATAGAGAAATCCCGCAAAAAAAAACGCTAAGGAATTCAAGTAAGACAACTTATCAATGTTTGGATACAACATGATATGACTGGTTTTTAAATATTAAGACTTAAGTGTATTGTTAAAAACTAGTTCTAGAAGGTTACTTAAGAATTTTGTCCTATGAGGGTTCACATATAAGTAAGAAGTTTGGTTTAAAACATGTGACATAAGAGACCGGCTAAACTCAGTAACACATATATGTAAGATGATTCCAAAATCAAACTATTAAGATTTTGAGAGTATGTTGAATTCTCATAGGAGTCTTAGTAATCGGTGTATTTTAAGTGTGCACCCGTTTTTGTGCTGAGTAAGCTAAGTAAGTTGAGTAAGTTAAGTATGATAAGATGATAAGTATGGTATGTATGATATGCATGTTGAGTATGATATGTATGCTAAGTATGGTAAGATGATAAGTATGATATGAATGATATGCATGTTATGTATGATAAGTAGGTTATGAAGATCATATGCATATGTACACTTGCTCTAGGATTTTCCGCGTACAGGTTTACATAATTATGGAATCTAGTTATTAGGCATGACCATAAGTTTGCCAGGATGTTCACACATTCTTGAATTGTATGTTAGGGTTTGGTCTTTCTGAAATCCTATTTATGGTTGAATATTTGTATGATAACTGTTAGGGTTTCCTATTTGTCATATGTATGCTATGTATGTTAAGTTATTCTTACTAAGAGGATCGCTGGAGTCTGTCATCCAGAATGTAAATTGGCTTGACTCTGGAAGTCGTTACGCTTTTGTAATGTTTTATTTTGTGATAAACTGTATGTCATTTATGTTTATGTTATCTTAAAGTTTCAAATATTGTAATCTTATTTTAAGCATGTGCGTGCTTCTAAACTAAGTATTTAAAAGTTTTTTCTTATATGGTTTTTTGGGTCTTTTAATTACACCAAAGTAAGATGTTTTCTACAAATGATGTATGTTTTCCGCAATTACGTTAGTCGTTTTTACTGAGTTGTTAGATGTTTTGATTAATGTATGTATATCAATTGATCTGTTATTTAAAAGTTGTTTTAAATAAAATAATTTTTTGTTACTACCTAGGCCCACCACCGTGCATTCTGCTGCGCACTCGATAATTTGTTACCAACATCTTCATTTGCCTCCAATATTATTTGACAATCTTGCCAACCAAATCCCCCATTCAATTAGGAATGTTGAATTTTTCTCTCTATGTGTATAAATTTTTTTGAGTCTCTCCTTCGGTGTGTGCATATAGAATAAGCTTTCAATATTCACTATTACCACTTTACCTAAAAGGTTGTCTTCTTTGTTTCATATTTTCTTTATAAACCCAGATTTCCTGCTTAATGCTCCTTTCGAGCTATAAATTCTGTAATATCCGTTTCTCTGAAGGGTAGTTTTGTAATTTTACCGCTGAGGGTATTCTTGTTATTTTTGCATATTTTTTAAGTTTGATTATGAATGGGAATCCTATGACATTAAGAAATTGTGAATTCTTATGTTGAATTTTTTTGTCATCAAAATAAAATCCCAGCATGTACATAATGCCTAATAAATAATTAATTGTGTGAGTTAACTTAATTATTTATTTGTGTTGTGAATATTATTATTATAGGCATAATAAAATTAATAATATGGTATGAGTTTATTTTATTATATGGTTTATTACACTATTATTATTTAAATAGATTAAATAATGGTATTTGCATGTAATTATGAAAAGACCATAAGCCTCTAAGTATGAGTTTAGTTGAGGGGCACTAGAAGACATTATCTTATGATTATTTTGTGATTTTAATCCAATGAAATCATGCAAATTTGAATTCTAAGTCAATTATATTCAGATGGATTTTACATTATTTTTTAAGGAAATAAAAAAGGGGAAAGCCCTATTTTGTGGAGAAGAATCAGTCATCAAGAAACAAGTGGTTGGGGCTTTGTTTCTTTTTGTTTAAACTCAAGTTATAGGGCCTTTGAATAGTTCAAAATCGTGGGAAGATAGAGAGAGAGAGAGTCACAAGAGTGGAAGAAAAGAAGCATTCTTGAATATTCTAGAGAAAGAAAGAGAGATTTCAGGTTTGAGAGTTTTGGAGAATTTTTGGGTAGTTTTGGATGTTTGAATCGTCTTCCCTATTGGGCGTGACCAAAAGGGCTAGAAGACTAGTTTTCGAATATCACCATTTTTTACCATTAAACTTAGGATTCTTAGGTGTGTTTCAAATTTGAGGGGGGTTCGGATGTATTATGGGTTCGTGGAGGCGTGTGTACAAGATTAGGGGACCCCAATGATCAGAGCTTAAAGGCATAGAATGTAAAGTAAATTTTTTAGAATGGTTGGCATGGTTTGGGAATTTTTCAAAATTTTCTTGAATTATTGTGAATCATTTTGTTGTTTTTCTAAAAATTATTATGAAAAATACTCAGACTATTGTAAAATGTTTGAAATAATTTTTATGGGTTATTTACTGGTAAGAAACTGTTCTAGAACATTGGTTTGATTATTTGATTGTTTATGGGTTATTTGATTCTTTCAAGTTTTTTCATATTTTTGGATTTGAATGTTTAAGTGTTGGTTTTGAACTTTTCACAGATTATTAATGTTTTTTTTTATTTAAGTGTCAAACATTTTTATTTTGAATAATGAGATCTCATGCCTAGTTTTATTTCAATAAATGAGTCTTTTATTGTCGTAAATGTTTATCAATTTTAAATGGACTTTTATAAGTAACGTCTTGGGAAATTGGGGCGTGACATTATGGTATCAGAGAATGTTGGTCCTAAAGTATTTGTGGGAAGCCCTAACATGTAAAGTTAATCGTTGAGGACGAGCTCAACTCATTGTACTGTAAGTGGTTAAATTTACTTATGATAAAATGTTGCCTTTTATTGTATGCGCATTGATGTATTAAATGGCCTCTTGCGTAAGGTGATCCCTTTCTAGTGATAACATTTCTTTCTTATATCTTATTGGTGTGTGGTTTACGAGTTAGAAAATGCCTCCTTGAAGATTAGTTAGATTGGAACGTGGTCGAGGTAGAGCTAGAGGGGCAACTAATGCAACACTGCCCGAACTACCATAAGGATGGGAAGATCATGTTGCTAGAATGGAGGAGACCATTCTAAGGAAGAATCAAGAGATCAATCATCTGAGGCAGCAAGTTATGCAACCAACAGGGCCAATAGAGCCAACAAATAGAAAACCACCAGTTATAGTAAGGGTCCCCACTGTAGAGAACATAATGGAACCCCTGTTTGAAAGGTTCTGGAAGCAACACCCACCTATTTGTGAGGGAAGCACCAATCAAGTGGAGGCAGAAGAGTGGATCGACGATATGTAAAGGACACTGAACATTATGGAGGTTTAGGGGAATGAACGGGGAGTTTGCAAATCTTATATGTTGAGGAAAGATGCTTGCATTTGGTGGGAGTGGTGTAGCAGTCTAGAATGTGAATACCATGGATTGAAATGTGTTAAAGCAAGTCTTCAATGACAAGTATTACAACTATGTTATCCTAGTGGAGAAGATGGATGATTTTACCAAACTGGTTCAGAGAAATCTCACAGCCACGGAACATGCACAGAAATTCGACCGATTGGAAAATTCGTTATGGACCTAGTACATACTGATAGGGTGCGAGCATATCATTTTATGAGAGGCTTTAAACTGATGATAGCTTGTGTAATGCCCTTCTTCCTTAGAGTCATTACTAAGTGAGTTTAAAACGTGCAATTAACTCACGAATCGAGGCTTTAAGACAAAAGTGTAATAAAACAATAAACAGAGTCATATACTTTGAAATTAGTCCCATTCATTGAAAATCATAAAGCGTTTAACATTTGGGATCCCAAAATACTGTTTAGAAAAATTTACAACTCAAAATATAACCAAAGTCGACTAAACGACTTAGTACAATCATCTCCCAAAATACCCCTGGTCGTGGCAGCCAGGTAGGCCAAACAAGTACGAGTCGCTTCACGCCGTCCGTACTCATGGTTGGTCGACTTTCCCCTTGCCCTTACCTGCACCACAGAGCACCCGTGAGCCGAAGCCCAGCAAGAAAACCCTCACAAGCAGACAACATATGCATATTTAACATTCAACATACAATCAAGCAATCATCAGGCTAAACACTTACAGCCATGCCATCCTAGGTTCTTTGCCATGCCTTGCACACCGTGAGGATATCCCAGGTATCCTTTAGGGTCTCGCCCTGGAAACTCGCACTCCACATGCTAAACGCTGCTCTCGGTCCCTTGCCGTACTCGGCCTTGCCGTTCTCGGCCGTCGCCGTTCCTGGCCTATGCCGTTCTTGGCCTTCGTCGTTCCCGACTCTTGTTGTTCATTCACATATATGCACACATAGCATAATTAAACAAATACTTAAACATGCATAAGCACAATTAATGGGGCTACGCCTTGTAACAAAATCATATAGGGTCGTGCCCTGCAACACAAACTATAGGGTCTCGCCCTGCTCTACGGGTATAACAATTTTCTTACCTATGTCCCAAGCTTTTCAAGCACCGATGCCCCGAGCACAGTCCCCTAGTCCGAGCCTCGCTGAAACCCTAGTCACAACGCATCAAAAAAATCCATCCTCAAGGTCTAATCCATAAAATAACTTTGGGTTACCATTCTAACCCTCGGAACCTTGAATTCTACCAATCCGGGTGATAAAATCCATCCCGAGCCTTAACAATTAGGTTCCCAAGCCAAAAAACCACAAAACACCCAGCATTTTGAACTAGGGTCGCGGCCCAAACCTTTAAGGGTTGATACTTGCCTCAAAATATAGGCAAAACACCTCCTTGGAAAGATACACAGGTCACGACATGCTTGGCCAAGAGTCGCGGTGCACCTCAAGATCAGAGGCCTCCCCAGGCCTCGCGTGCACACAAGCCCCGACTCAACCTGCAAACCCAGAAAACCAGCCTTTCCTTCAAGTTTTCCCCGTGCTTAACCCCACATCTCACACCCTAAACTTCACCCAACCTCAGAATTAAGCCCATAATTCATACTCATACAACCTAAACATACTAACAAACTCATGAACCAATTCTTACACCCATCAAACATTCAAAACCAATCCTAGAAACCAAACCATGCATGCCTAAGTTCTAACACCCAACACCAGTAGAATTCAGCTTGTTTATCAAGTTTAACACTTAACTTTGAGCTTGATTAGATCCCTGAATTAGACCTCTAAATTCCAGCTTCTAGCCCCCAAAGTTTGAATTCCTCCTTTGCTTCCTAGAACGTCAAATTTCTTCCTCCTCTTCTTCTCTTAGCTTTTGTTTTCCTCTAGAGCTCCAAAGACAATTCCAGCATAAGCCTAAGTGAAGAAACGTGAAGCACTTTACCCCTGCCAATTCTAGCTTATCCTTAAAGCCAAATTCCCTTTTTTCCCTTTAAACCTATCCTTAACCCTTAAGTAATCTGAAGGGCAATTTAGTCATTTTCCAAATCCTGTTAAGTCCTGAGGGAAAAATAGTAAATTTCCCCAATATTCCCTCCTAAACGTTCTAACCTCAAATATATCTCCAAATATTTATTTCCATAACCCCATAAGACGTCCAATACCTGAAATACCCCTCGACTCGCCCCGAGTTGGGTATTCAACCCCGTTGTGACTTTCTAGCTAACCGCTCCCTAGGACTATCTTGGATCGTGCAACCCAGATATATCACAAGCGTATATCACATTATTCACAATTATTACATTTATGCCCTCAATGGGCTAAAATTACAAACATACCCCTAATAACCAGACGGGGCCCACATGCACATTTAATTCACCTAAACATGCATCTCTAATCACATATTCATATAAATTCACATATTATAATAATAAATCACTTATTGCCCTCCAGGCACGCTAATCAAGGCCCTAAGACTTATTAGCAAATTCGGGACGCTACAGCTATCCCCTCCTTACAGAAATTTCATCCTCAAAATTACCTTAACAACTCAGGATACGGCTCCCGCATCTCTGATTCAAGTTCCCATGTTGCCTCCTCAACTTTGTTGTTCCTCCACAGCACTTTCACCAAGGCGATGGTCTTGCTCCGCAAGACTTTATCTTTTCGGTCAAGAATCTGAACCAGCGTCTCTTCATATGATATATCTTGGTCCAGCTCCAAATTCTCATAACTCAGAATGTGCGTCAAATCTGATACATACTTCCGGAGCATGGACACGTGAAAAACATTATGAACCCCTGATAAGGCTGGAGGCATTGCCAGTATGTAAGCTACCTCTCAAACCCGTTCCAGAATCTCGAAGGGGCCAACAAACCTAGGGCTCAGTCTGCCCCGAACACCAAACCGTTTCACTCCCCTCAAAGGTGAAACCCTAAGGAACACATGATCACCGACCTGAAACTCCACGCTCCTACGTCTCAAGTCCGAGTAACTCTTCTGGCGACTCTGGGAGGCAAGCATTTGAGATTTATTCTTGTCAATCGCCTCATTGGTCCTCTGAACCATCTTAGGACCCAAATATCTCCTCTCACCCATCTCATCCCAATGGATAGGTGATCTGCACTTCCTCCCACAAAGCATCTCATACGGAGCCACTCCGATAGTCGCCTGATAATTGTTATTGTACAAGAACTCAATAAAAGGGAGATACTTACTCCAAGATCCCCCAAAATCTAGCACACACGCTCGTAGCATGTCCTCCAGTATCTGAATCGTCCTCTCAAACTGTCCATCTATTTGAGGGTGATAAGTGGTACTAAACCGTAACTGCGTGCCCATAGCCTTCTGCAGACTCTCCCAAAACTTGGAGGTGAAGGTGGGGTCCCTGTCGGATACCATCATCCTTGGAGCCCCATGAAGTCGAACAATTTCCTTCACATATAGCTTGGCATACTACTCCACAGTATAAGTCGTCCTGACAGGTAAAAAGTGGGCGGACTTGGTATACCTATCCAAAATCACCCACACCGAGTCATGCTGTCCCACGGTCTTCGATAAGCCAACCACAAAGTCCATGGTAATATCTTCCCACTTCCACTCTGGAATCTCTAGAGGCTGTAGCAACCCTGCTGCCCTCTGATGTTCACCCTTGACCTACTGATAAGTTAAGTACTTCGCCACATAATCCACCACATCCCTTTTCATGCCCGACCACCAATACAAAGCTCTCAGATCTTGGTACATCTTCATCGTACCTGGATGTAAGGAATAGGGAGTGGTATGTGATTCATTCAAGATCTCTCGCCAGATATTAGAATCCATCGCAACACAGATCTGACCCTTGTACTTCAGTAATCCCATCTCCGAGATAGAAAACTCCTTAGTCGTTTCGACAAAGACATTCTCTCTGTGACCTCTCAACTGGGAATCCTTCCCCTGCGCCTCCTTGATCCTCTCAAGGAGTGTAGACTGAAGAGTGATGTTGGCTAACCGACCAACCACCAACTCTGTACCCGCTTTGGTCATCTCCTCAGCTAGCTTATCAGATATCTGTCTCGAACTGAACAACTGTCCTAGGCCCTTCCGACTCAATTCATCAGCCACTACATTAGCCTTCCCAGGATGGTATAGGATATCACAATCATAATCCTTAACCAACTCCAGCCACCATCTCTGGCACATATTCAGATCCTTATGGGTAAAGAAGTACTTCAAACTCTTGTAGTCAATGTATATCTCGCACTTCTCACCATATAGATAATGTCTCCAAATCTTATGTGCGAATACCACCGCTACCAACTCCAGATCATGTGTGGGATATCTCTGCTCATACTCCTTTAGTTATCTCGATGCGTAGGCTATCACTTTCCTGGCTTGCATCAGCACACACCCTAAACCCTGTCTGGAAGCATCACAATAAACCACAAACTTCTCATTTTCTGTCGGCAGACTCAGAAATGGCGTGGTGATCAGTCTCTGCTTCAACTCCTTAAAACTTTTCTCACATTTGTCTGTCCAAACATACTTTGTCTTCTTCCTTGTCAATTCTATCAATGGCGTAGCTACCCTGGAGAACCCTTCAACAAACCACTGATAATACCCTACCAATCCTAGAAAACTCCTCACTTCAGGGAACACTGCTCGGTCTAGGCCAATCTCTCACTGCCTCAATCTTACTTAGGTCAACCATAATCCCCTTCTTACTGACGATATGACCCAGCAATGTAACTTGCAGTAACCAGATTTCGCACTTGCTGAACTTAGCATATAACCTATGCTCCCTTAACCGCTACAATACCAAACGTAGATGTTGCTCATGCTCTGTCTCTAACTAAGAGTACACCAGAATGTCTTCGATAAATACAATTACAAACTTGTCCAAGTAGTCCTTGAAAACCCAATTCATCATATCCATAAATGCTGTTGGGGCATAGGTTAATCCAAAGGACATAACTAGGAATTCATAATGTCCATACCTCATGTGGAAAACGGTCTTTGGTATGTCCTCTTCTTTGATCCTTAACTGGTGGTAACCTGACCGAAGATCAATCTCAGAAAACATTGTCCTTCCCTGTAGCTGGTCAAAGAAATCGCCGATCCTAGGTAGTGGATACTTGTTCTTAATGGTCAACTTGTTCAACTACCTGTAGTTAATACACATCCTAAGAGATCCATCCTTCTTCTTGACAAACAACACTGGAGCACCCCATGGCAAGAAACTCAGTCTGATAAACCCCAAATCAAGTAGCTCCTGCAACTGAATCTTCAACTCCTTTAACTCTGCCGGAGCCATTCGGTAAGGTGTCCTAGATACTGGCTCCACCCCTGGTGCCATCTGTATAACAAACTCAATCTCCCACTGCGGTGGCAACCCTGGCAGATCTGCTGGAAATAAATCTAGAAACTCACATACCAATCTGGTCTCCCCCGGTCCAACTGACACAACCCTAGAGGTATCCACAACATTCGCTAGGAATCCTATGCAACCTTCCTGCATCAGGTCTCTAGCCTTTAGTGTTGAAATCATAGGTACTCGCAGTCCATTAACTATCCCCAAAAATACAAAGGGTCCCTCCCCTTCTGGTTCAAAAGTCACCATCCTACGCTTGTAGTCAATCGTCACGCCATACTTCGATAACCAATCCATCCCTAGGATCATGTCGAAGTCATCCATCGGAAGCTCAATCAGATCAACAGATGATTCCCTACCATCTACCTCTACTGGCAAAGCTCTAATCCATCTCCTAGAGACTACCAGTTCCCCAGTCGGCAACAAAGTCTAAAAACCCCTAGCATACAAAACACTAGGTCTACATAGCTAATCTATCACTCTAGCAGATACAAATGAATGAGTAGCTCCAGAATAAATCAATGAAGTATAAGAAAGCCCAGCACTAGAAATTTGACATGTCACAATCGAGGGGCTAGCCTCCACCTCAGTCTGAGTCAAAGTGAACACCTTGGCAAGAGCGAGACTGCCACCCTGCTTCGGCTCCTCCTTCTTGGCTTGTGGGAAGTCCTTCTTCAGATGATTGGCACTCCCACAAATAAAGCAGGCCCAAATCCTGCACTCCCCCTGATGTCGTCGCCTGCATCGAGGACATACAGTAAAACTCCTCCAGTTGTCACCTCCACCCTGACAGCCACTAAAAGCACCTCGTGCCCTCCTATCCGAGCTAGGAGGAACAAAAGAATTTGGGGCCTTTCTCTTCTGCTCACTAGAGCCGTTACCCCGACTAGATCTAGTAAAAGGAGGCACCGTCCTCCTGGCATCGCGCCTAATAGCGTTCTCTCTCCACATTTGATCCTCGGCCCCCTCAGCTGTAAGGGCCTTGTCCACAACCTGAGCATACGTAGCTGCCTCTGGGTCTAAAGTAATCTTCACATCATGGGCGATCATAATTTGTCTCTTCTTGCGGCATAAGTTGGCACCAAATCCGGCGCGAACTTCGCCAACCGGTCAAATTTCAAGGCGTACTTTGTAACAGTCAACCGGTTCTCAGTCAGGTTGATGAACTCATCAACCTTTGCAGCTCAGACTGCAACACTGTAGTATTTCTCATTAAAGATGTTCCTAAACTCTTCCTAAGTAATAACTGCTACATTCCTCCTCTAAGCTACTACATCCCACCAGACGCGGGCATCTTCTCTAAACATGTAGCTAGCATAAGCTACACTTTCGTTTCCTTCAACCCTCATAAAATCCATAATAGAGGAAACCATATTCATCCACTGCTCTGCCTGCAGTGGGTCTGGTCCACCCTCGAAGGTGGGAGGATGCTGCTTTCTGAACCTTTCATACAAAGGTTCCCACCTATTCTCCATAACAGGCTGAATTGGCACTGGTGGCCCAACCTGCTGAACTAAAAACCCGGGGGCCTGAGGAGGGGCCTGCTGTCTCAGGTGTCGAAGTTCTTCTTCTGTTCGTTGTCGTCTTGCTTCCATTTTAGCAAACATCTGTTGCCAATTCTGTGGGGGCAGGTGGAGGGTCCTGACCCAGGTTGTCATCCTCAGCCCTACTGCCACGGAGTCCAAATGATTGTCGAGGCATCACAACAATATGTCTGCAATCAACGACGCTGCTCATTAGGCAAGATAATAACATCCAAAACCACCTCCCAATCACAATAGCCAACCATAACAGCAATCCACAAAAACATACAAATAGCATATAACACTCAACGGGCCATGCCCTTGCATCATGCATATGTTAACTCATTCATCATGCTCTATATAAAATAAGCAGGCAAACAGGGCGTTTAAGCATATAATCAGGCATATAAGTCAATTATTACCAACCAACCCTAAGTCCAGCTTGTCATTGACAGCGAGCGTACATGTTCGGTCATTCTCCAGAAACCATAAACCTTGGCTCGCTCAGATACCAAGTTGTAATGCCCTACTTCCTTAGAGTCGTTACTAAGTGAGTTTATAACGTGCAATTAACTCCCTAATCAAGGTTTTAAGACAAAAGTGTAATTATACCATAAACAGAGTCGTATACTTTGAAAATAGTTCCATTCATTGAAAATCATAAAGCATTTAACATTTGGGATCCCAAAATATTGTTTAGAAAAATTTACAACTCAAAATATAACCAAAGTCGGCTAAACCACTTAGTACAATCATCTCCCAAAATACCCCTGGTCGTGGCAGCCAGGCAGGCCAAACAAGTACGAGCCACTTCACGCTCTCTGTACTCGTGGTTGGTCGACTTTCCCCTTGCCCTTACCTGCACCACAGAGCACCCGTGAGCCGAAGTTCAGCAAGAAAACCCTAACAAGCAGACAATATATGCATATTTAACATTCAACATATAATCAAGCCATCATCAGACTAAACACTTACGACAATTCCATCCCAGGTGCTTTACCATGCCCTGCACACCGTGAGGATATCCCAGGTATCCTTTAGGGTCTCGCCCTGGCAACTCACACTCCATGTGCTAAACGCTGCTCCCGGCCCCTTGCCGTACTGGCCTTGCTGTTCTCGGCCTTCGCCGTTCCCAGCTCTTGCCGTTCATTCACATATATGCACACATAGCATAATTAGACAAATACTTAAACATGCATAAGCACAATTAATGGGGCTACGCCCTGTAACACAATCATATAGGATCGTGCCCAGCAACACAAACTATAGGGCCTCGCCCTGCTCTACGGGTACAGTAGTTTTCTTACCTGTGTCATGAGCTTTTCAAGCACCGATGCCCCGAGCATAGTCCCCTAGTTCGATCCTCGCTGAAACCCTAGTCACAACGCATCAACAAAATCCATCCATCAAGGTCAAATCCATAAAATAACTTTGGGTTACCATTCTAATCCTCGAAACATTGAATTCTACCAATCCGGGTGATAAAATCCATCCCGAGCCTTAACAATTAGGTTCCCAAGCCAAAATAACCACAAAACATCCATCATTTTGAACTAGGGCTGCGACTTGCCTCAAAAAGGAGGCAAAACACTTCCTTGGAAAGACACACGGGCCGCGGCATGCTTGGCCAAGTGTCGCGGCGTGCCTCAAGATCAGAGGCCTCCCCAGGTCTCGCGTGCACACGGGTCGCGACATGCCCCTCCTAGGACCACAGCTCGACCTGCAAACCCAGAAAACCAGCCTTTCCTTCAAGTTTTCCACGAGCTTAACCCCATATCTCACACCCTAAACTTCACCCAACCTCAGAATTAAGCCCAGAATTCATACTCATACAACCTAAACATACTAACAAACTCATGAACCAATTCTTACACGCACCAAACATTCAAAACCAATCCTAGAAACCAAATAATGCATGCCTAAGTTCTAACTCCCAACACCAGCAAAATTCATCTTGTTTATCAAGTTTAACACTTACCTTTGAGCTTGATTAGATCTCTAAATTTGCTCTCTAAATTCCAGCTTCTAGCCCCCCAAAGTCCAGCTTTGAATTCCTCCTTTGCTTCCAAGAACATCAGCTTTGTTCCTCCTCTTCTTCTCTTAGCTTTTGTTTTCCTATAGAGCTCCAAAGGTAATTCCAGCATAAGCCTAAGTGAAGAAACGTGAAGCACTTTACCCCTGCCAACTCTAGCTTATCCTTAAAGCCAAATTCCCTTTTTGACCTTTAAACCTATCCTTAACCCTTAAGTAATCTGAAGGGCAATTTAGTCATTTTCCAAATCACGTTAAGTCCCCGAGGGCAAAATAGTAAATTTCCCCAATATTCCCTCCTAAACGTTCTAATCTCAAATATATCTCCAAATATTTATTTCCATAACCCGATAACCCCATAAGACGTCCAATACCCGAAATTCCCCTCGACTCGCCCAGAGTCGGGTATTCAACCCCGTTGTGACTTTCTAGCTAACCGCTCCCTAGGACTGTCTCGGATCATGCAACATAGATATATCACAAGCATATATCACATTATTCACAATTATTACATTTGTTCCCTCAACGGGCTAAAATTACAAGCATGCCCCTAATAACCAGACGGGGCCCACATGCACATTTAATTCACCTAAACATGCATCTCTAATCACATATTCATACAAATTCAAATATTATAATAATAAATCACTTATTTCCCTTCAGGCACGCTAATCAAGGCCCTAAGCCTTATTAGAAAATTTGGGACGCTATAGCTTGGGATGCCGAGATTATTTCCAGAGGCAAGTTTATATATGCTGAGGTTTTAGAAATGAGTCTTACCACAGAAAGAAGTGAAGAAAGAATATGGAAGGACAATGCTGCCATAAAAGATGCCAAAAAGAGTGGGCCATGCACTTCTAATGATAACAAGAAGAGGGGGCATGAACAAGCTGGACAGTCAAGACATGATTAACGACCAATACCCGACAACGAACACCGTCCTGGTGGAGGTGGTGAGAGAACCATTCCAAAGTTCCTACCGTGTACCAAATACCACGTTGCTGAGAGCCATGAAAGAGCATGTTAAGAATGTAGAAAAAAAGGGAAAATAAAACACAACTATCCATTGTGGGAACGGACTGGAAATAAGGAAGAACCAAAGACAAATAACAAGCATATTCTGACTAGAGATTTTTGTTGGGAATTGTTTCCTAAAAGAAATAGTAGTAGACAATGGTTTTAATGAAATAAATAAATGAATTGAATTATTGTATATATGTAGCTTATGTACTATATTATTGCTAATAATATTAATTACATATCAGAAAATTCCCAAATTCATCTATATGGTCTCAATCTCATATTGGTATGAGAGTATTGAGATTGAGATAATGAACTTAAATAGTTCACAGTAAAATAAAGTTATGGAATCTCTAGGTTAATTACTACTAATACGGTCCACTAGTATTATGAATACATGTGACCTAGATCCGGGTTACTAGTGTAGTAGGATACTTTAGTGGAGGTACTTTGCATGCTGAGAGTATGTAGAACTGGACAAGATGTGATTTAATAATACTTGTGTAAATACCGTTTCATAGTATTATAAAACACATCAACTGATGATCATATACAAACTGATCTTAATCTTAAAGTTACTATGAACTCCTATATATGTCACTTAATCCTTTGATTCATGTGTTACGGTTTGCCAGAATGATCAGGCTAAGAACAATTGTTTTGGGGACTCAATGGTGTATATTGCTAGGGACATAATTTAGCAAATTTGGAATCTATACTTTCTTATAGATTGAATGATGATTTCCTTTTTGGTTGGCTTTTGGAACTGAAAAGGTTATTGACGTCAAATTCATAATCAGATTATGAATTAACCCTCACTAGTAAAGTCAATGGTACACTAGGAATCAAGATATAATTAAAAGGGTAAAATGGTAATTTTATTCCCATTTAGGATTAATTTGTATGTAATGATTATATCAATGAACACTTTGTGATTACAATAAAGTACTCAGTAAATATATGTCTTTAATTCTCAAGAGTTCAGGCTCATATTTATAGTGGAATAATCATGAGATTAATAAATATGATAATTGAATAAAAGAGTCTTGGTTAATAATCTTTTATTTATTGGAGCTTGGAATTATTGGTCCATAGGTCCCCGGGGCGGCTCTATCAACACTAATCAAGGTAAGAGTTGATACAATGGTTAAACTGTGAATGAGCTATTTGAGAGAATATTTATTCTCCGGGATAAATGTGTAATTACGTGATAAATGAAGTTACACGATTTATTATTGCATTTGTGCAATTTCGAAATTGTGTAGAAATAAAGGAAATTGATTTTAATCAATTATTTTATTTAAGTGTGAATAAATAAATATGGATAGTCAAAATTGGTTTTGATTATTATATTCATTTAATTAATAATAAGATGATGATTGGAATTCAAATTTTGAATTTTGAATTTTGAAATTTAAGTTGTTATCATTTTCCTTAATAAGATGATACATTATTTGAATATCTAATTATTAATTAATCAAAAATAAAAACACATGAAAAATTTAAATCCCATCTTCCAGGGATAGGCCACACGCATAGGGCTTGGACTGCTCTATGCGTGCAGCACATCAGATGTTATCAGATATTGGTTTTCATTTTTATTTTTTAATTAATAATTAAACATTTTAAAATGGAATGTTAGATTCTTGTCTATCATCATTATTATTATAAAAGGTGATTGATTTTTCTTCATTAATATTATGGTAATAATGTTTATATATTTTATTTGATAGAAATTAGAAACAACAAGTTTTTGACAGTTTTTTGTACAAGAAGAAAAACTATCAACTTTTTCACAAAAAGAAAAACTTATTTTCTCTAGCCTATAATCAAAAGTTTCATGTGTTGAGAATACTTTTGATTCACAAAATTGATCATTGTTCTCTATGTGCCCACCCACATCTTGAGGTGTAGAGAACGTCTTTGAAGATCTAGGTGTGAGTACTCAAGCAAGGATAGGAATATCGAAATACATACGAAAAGATTCAAGGAATTTTGATAGGCTACATGAGGTAAATCATTTCGTATTTTTTATATATTCATATTATATATATTGATTAACATATTTAATATTAAAGGATCCTCATATAAATATTATTTATATGAAATTTTTTTGTTGTATATTATTATCACAATTTTTGCTGCGCACTAGGAACCATTCGTTACAATTCGTACCGGAGCCATCTTTAAGTCCTGCATGTGTTAATTATTGTGCGGGTATCATATTTATTTTTATATTATGTGTAATATATGAATGAATGGATGTTTGTGTACAAATAGTTTATGTTCTTAAGGGTTTGTTTTCATGGTGGTTTTTGGGTTAGGAGATGTTCTTAATTTTTCTAGATATACAAAAATTGTATGCCATTTTGGGGCATAGGAAATTTGCAATTTATATTAGATTCTGAAAAATTATGTAATGGTCCGAGTCCCGAGCTGCGGTCCCTGCCCATGCGCACCTAGCCTATGCCCATGCACACCCTACCTGTGCCCATGCGCACCCTTCAGGGGCCCCTGCTCAGCGCCTAGCTCTCCGTTCTTGCACCCCTGCGACCCAGCCTCCTACCCACCATCTCCATGTTGACTTCAATTATGAGAATAAGATTAGTGATGTATTTCATGTCTGACTGACCCTAAGGCACACTCTTGAGTTAAGTCATTGATAAAAAATAATTGGTTACACTCCAAAGATGTATCTAGGCTTTCGAGTGCGACTAGTACATCTTGACCAAACTAGCAGTAATTCATAAGTAAAAAGAGAAAAAGGAGTTTTTAAGTTTTCACTTATGGAGTTGAGATCTTGTCTCAAGGTTAATTTGTGATTAGTCGTACCTACCCTAAGGCGGTCCATTAATTTTCAAATTAGTCTATCGTGGATTAGTAATCCATTTTATGTGTTATGTTATATTTTGCATTCATGCATCATATATATTTTTTTTTTGGTAACTCAGCAGTGTATTTCATTACTTTCAAAACCAATTTACAAACAAATGGCACCCATTAAGGCCCAAATATACTTCTGTTAACTGTACAGTGGTTATATTCTATTTATAAAAACAGTATACCATTCAAGATCTTTGGCAGATACTTTCTTTGGCCATACACTTTGTATTCTAGTCTTACTAGCTATTTTAGTCTTCTGTACAATACTTGTTGGATTATCAAGTGAAGATAACCAAATACTTTCATTCCTTGCCCTCCATAAGTGGTACACTAGTGCAGCCATGATTGCTGAAAGGACCATTTTCCTGAATCTTGTTGCCTTCAATCTGCTTATCGCCCTCACAAGACCAGTTAATTGGCTCCCAGTTATGCTCCAGCAGACCCATTGCTTAACCTGTTGAAGGAACTCCCTAGAATATGGGCAATCAAAGAAGAGATGGGAGGTTGTTTCATCTGCTATTTTGCAAAACTGACATTTAGCTTCCGAAAGAATATTGAAACTATGTAATCTTGCTTTAGTCTTCAATCTGTCTTGGATAGCTAACCATAACATGAAGCTGTGCTTAGGGGTATTCAATCTCCCCCAAACCTCCTTGTTCCAGCTTACCCTCTCATGAATTGGGTTAAGAAGTCTATAACCCTCTGCTATCTTATACTTCCTGTTATTAAAACCTGTATCAACCTGATGCTTAATCTGCTCTTTAAGGGCTATAACCTTCCTCCAATACCAGCTGCTATTGGCTGGTGCAATGTAGTCCCACCATACTCTACCTTTTATGTACACGCTATGCACCCATCAAACCCACAAGTTGTCTTCTTTGGCTGCCACTGCCCACACATATTTAAACATAGCAGTCTTGTTCCATTCAGTGATTTTTTTGAAACCGATACCTCCTGCTACTTTAGGCTTGCATAAGATATCCCAAGCTATTTGCCCTGCTCCAACCATCACTTGTTTACCTGTCCACAAATATGCTCGGCAAATAGCTTCAAGCTCTTTAATCACCTTCCTAGGCAGCAGCAAGATTTGACTCCAGTAGGCCTGAATTGAGAGAAGAACAGAGTTAATCAAGACTGCCCTCCCTACAAAAGAAATGTTCCTTGTGCTCGAAGACCTGATTCTAGCAGTCATTTTATCCACTAGCAAGCTACATTCCCTTGCATAGATGCGTTTAGGACAGATGGGTACACCTAAGTAATTGAACGGTACCTCACTCTTCCTAAAGCCTGATACTTCCAATATGCGCTGCACCTCCTTTGAGCTCATCCCACTGGTAAATATTGCAGATTTCGAAGCATTAGGTTGTAGACCTGATGTTTGCGAAAATAATTTGAGGCCGTGTAGTAGATAACATATACTCTTATAATCTCCATTGCAAAACAGAAGTACATCATCAGCAAACATTAGATGATTTAACTTCAGCTCCTTACATCTGCTATGATAAGCAAAGCCAGATTTCTGTCCCACTTTTTGCATTATTCTTGTGAGGTATTCCATTCCCAACACAAAAATAAGAGGCGACATCGGATCCCCTTGTCGCAGCCCTCGTTTAGCCTCAAAGTATCCATGCACCGACCCATTAATCATAAGTGAAAATCGAGGTGTTCTTATACATGTCATGACCAGCTGAACAAAAGATTCAGGGAAATTAAAACCAAATAACACTTCTTCAATAAAGCTCCACTCGATGGTATCATAAGCCTTTTGTAAGTCTAGTTTAATTAAGCAACTGGCTTTTGAGGACTTTCTCCCATATTTATAGACTAGGTCTTGGCAAATCATAATGTTGTGCGCTATAAAACGACCATGAACAAAACCTCCTTGATTTTGCGCCACAATGCTAGGAAGTATTGTTTTGAGCCTCGAGCAAATCAACTTCGTAGCTACTTTATAAATGACATTACAGCATGCTATTGGTCTGTAATCCTTTACTGTATTCGGGCATTTTTTTTTAGGAACAAGTGTAATCATTGTGGAATTGATCTCTTTAAGCAGCTGCCCAGTCTTTAAGAAGGAGCAAATAGCTTCAGCAACTTCATCTCCAATTAGAGTCCAGTTTTCTTGATAAAAATAACTCCCATAGCCATCCGGTCCTGGTGCTTTAGTTCCAGGGATTGCAAATATCACTTCCCTTACCTCTTCTTTTGAGTAGTCTGCCAAAAGCATTTCTGATTGGGACTCTGTGACTGTAGGACCGTGAGCCATCACACCAGCCAGTACTGTTTTCCTTTGTAGCATTTTACTACCCAAAAGCTCTTGATAGAAGCTTAAAAAAGCTTCAATAACTTGTATGGGTTCATCTACCCGAGTCCCTCTTGCATCAATAATAGATAGAATTCTGTTTTGTCTTCTTCTTTCCCGAATACTAAGATGAAACAAAGCTGAATTCTCATCTCCATGTCTAGCCCAACTCAGTTTCGACTTCTGCTGTAGAAAGGAGACATAATCCTTGTGCACCTTTGTATATTTATTCCTTGCCTCCAGCTCTTCATCATGCAAATCAAAGTTCAAAGGGTCACACTTAAGCCTTTCTTGACAGTCCATTAGATGATCTCTAGCATGAATCTCGGCACTTATTATATCAGAATAGCCTTGAGTATTGATCTCCTTGAACACTGGCTTTAGTGCCTTCAACTTAGTAATGAGCTTATACATTCTTGTCCCTGTAAAAGGTTGCTTCCAGATCTCTGCAACTTTCTTACCATACTCTGGGTGCGTAGACCACATATTGAAATACTTGAAAGGCTTCCTACCACAAGGAACTTTTGCATAAACCGTGAGGATAGCTGGTGTATGATCAAACAGTCCCTCATGCACAAAAATTGTCTCAGCTTCCAGGAACAAACTCTGCCAAGCTTGGTTTGCTAGTACACGGTCAATCTTAGAATAGATTCTATCCTCTCCATGTTGTTTATTGCACCAAGTATAAAAATTCCCACTATATTTGACATCCTCAAGTTTGCAATTTGCTACACAGTCCATAAAGTCAGTAGAGGTCTTATATCTCACTCTATTGCCAATCCTCTCCTCTTTTGCTAAGATATCATTAAAGTCACCCATCACAATCCAAGGCCCCTTAATATTCAGATCTTGAAGGTCTTTCCAGAGCCATTTCCGCCCCTCCTCATCATTAAAAGCATACACATAAGTGACAAAGAAAAAATTCTTATGATCTACTGTTGTAACTCCAAGATGTATCATCTGACTTGTACACTTAATGATATTAATATGAAAACTAGAAGGGTTCCAACTAACCACAATTCGGCCTCCTGAATGCCATGCATTATTTGAAGTGAAGCACCAACCAACAAATAAATTCAAGTATAAGGCTCCTAGTTTCTGAGCCTTCACTCTAGTCTCGAGCAGACCAACCAAACCAACTCTCTGAGAAGCAATGAATTGCTTTACTAATCGCTGTTTTTGTTGGTTGTTAATCCCTCGGACATTCCAGCTGAGTACTTTATCCATTTGAAAGAGGAGGTGCTCCCCCCCCTCTTGTATTTTCACTTTGGGCTCCAGTATCTATCATATTTTGGGGTAGATGTTCCTTATGCTCATTTTGCACCACTTCCCCCCCATTCAAATCTAGCACCTGAAATGAATTAGTGACACAAGTATTGACTGGAGGATCCTGTGCTTTAACCTTCCAGACCTTCGTTGCTGGCTTGAATCCATCCGGATCAGCACTGGTGTTCAAATTGGGTGCCATATTCTTATTCAAATCCAGCATTGACACTCCCGGTTCAGCTGGTTTCTCTGTTTTCTTAACCACCCATTCAGACTTCCTACCTTCTTTTCGCCTACACATATTGGATTCATGACCCATTCCTTGACAGTGGTCACATATTACTGGTTTCCACTCATACGTGACAGCCACTGAGGTGTTACTACCATGCTCATCCTCAAACCAAATCAAATCTGGAAAAACTTGCTTAAGAGAAACTTCAATGAGTACCCTAGGATAGCTTAACTTGTCCCTAATTTTAGTGATAGAGTCGACCATTAAAGGCTTTCCTACTTGACTGATTATCTTGAATAAGGACTTCTCTCCCCAATATTTCAGTTCAAGATCATCCAGTTGAACCCAGATTGGAACCGATTGAATGTCCTGTTTCTTGAAATTAACATTAGGATCCCATGCCTTCATAATAACAGGCCTCTTATCGAAAAAAATACACCCCCCTGAAATCACTTGATCCCTGTACTCAACAGAATCAAAACGAATTAAGAAGATACCATAGGACAACTTGCCCACTTTGTCTACTTTATCCTTCCAAACACGTCGAGAAAACCCCTCTATGACTGATAATGGTGGATTTGCTCCTAGCACATAGCACACCATAGAGGATTTCCAGTAGTCCACTTCATCCTCAATGTCTTCCATAGTTATCTTAATTTTCAGTTTTTCAGCAGACTCGACAAATTTGGACTCCAGATTTTGCATCACATTGCCAGATCTCAAGATCGGAGGTGTAACGTTCTTACCTTGAGACACTGCAGTTGTCGTATGTCGATGGGCTTCCATGAATTGCTGCGCTTCCATGACTTGAGCAAATTTCATACGAACGTCTTCCCGCTGTTGGTGCTCCTGTAGGACTGTGCTAAAAGAGACCTCCTCAGTACCATTTGCAAATGGCAGATGATTTTCAACTTGTTCCGCTTCAATTTCCTCATCCGAAAAGTGTAGTGGTTCAATTCCGAGAACTTCATCCATAGTTTTTGTTTTCCTCACATCAGAACTAGAGTCAGGCCCTCGTTTTTTCTTTTTCTTATTAGCTGATTTAGGCTTGCTCTGCAACTTCGCCCTCGTCTTCGCCATGGCACCAGCTCAGAGAGCTGAGAGAAAGCTCTGTACTGATAGAGAAGTAAGCAAACCTTCATGCATCATATTTACTATTCCAAATATAATCTGATATTTATTATATGCATTAATTCATTATATTTTATTTTTTTTAATTTTCAGCAAAATGTCCAATCCAAACCCTGTAATTGCTTTACTTGCTAATGAAAAACTGACTGGTGATAACTACAAGAAATGGAAATAAAAAATGAACATTGTTTTGATATGTGAAAACAACATGTTTGTTTTTAATGAGGAATGTCCTGAGGTTCCTGCTCTCACTATTGCCAAAACTGCAAGAGAGAAATATGACAATTGGATCTTATCAAACAATAAGGCCAAATGTTATATGCTTGATAGTATGAGCGATTTGCTCAGAAAGAAGTTTGAAACTGTTGAAACAGCCTATGAGATTTGGGAATCCATACAAGACATGTTTGGCCAGCAATCTGATAAGTGCGGACATGATGCTACTAGAAGCTTCATGAATATGAAAGAGAAGAAAAATGTTTCTGTAAGAGAACATGTCCTAGACATGATCAACATATTGCACGATGCAAAAATCCATGGTGTGACCATTGATGAGAGAACTCGAGTAAGTGTGATATTTGAATCTCTCACACCAGCTTTTGCAGCATTCACTACCAACTATGTTATGAACAAATTGGAGTATAATATGACCCAACTGCTGAATGATTTGCAAACTTTTGACTCTCTAAACAAAAGTTCCACTAAGGTTGAGGAGGAAAATTTTGCTGAAATCAAGCCTTCCACTTCAAACGGTAATTCAACGAAGAGAAAGGGTGGCCAAGGAAAGGACAAGAAAAAGGACAAACAACTAGAGAAGACCAACAAGTCTTCCAAGAAGAATAATTATGCAAATAACTCCAAAAAGAAGGCACCGAAAGGAGCATGTTTTCATTGTGTAGTTGAAGGTCATTGGAAAAGGAATTGTCCTGAGTACCTGACTGAACTGAAAGACAAAAAGAAGGGTAAATTTGATTTACTTGTTTTAGAATCTTGCTTAGTGGAAAATGATTTATCATCCTGGATAGTTGATTTCGGAGCCACTAACCATGTTTGTTTTTCTTCGTAGATTCTTAGTACTTCAAGGAAGTTGGCTCATGAAGAGGTGACCATGAGAGTTGGAAGTGGTCAGGAGATCTCGACAGCTGAAGTAAGAAAATCTCGCCTAGATTTTGATAATAATAAATTTGTTATGTTAGAAATTTTTTATTTTATTCCTGGATTAACTAGAAATTTAATTTCCATATAAAATTTCAATAACACAAGGTTTTAATGTTTCTTTTAATAATAATTCGAGTGTTATTTCAAAATATGGTTTTCACATTTGTTTTGCAAAGTCTAAAGGTGGACTTTACAAATTAGAGCCCAACATCGAGCATGTTTATAATTCTAAATTATTTAAAACTGCAAATCCTAGATCTATTAAAAAGACAGATTCTGATAGTGAAACATATATGTGGCATTTAATATTAGGACATATTGGTCTAGAGAGAATTAATAGACTAAAAAAGGATGGTCCTTTAAGAGAATTATCTATTGGTTCTCTCCCACTTTGTGAATCATGCATAGAAGGCAAAATGACCAAAAGACCTTTCTCTACTAAAGGTTCAAGAGCCACAGAACCACTTCAACTTGTACATATGGATGCTTGTGGTCCACTAAATGTCCAACCTAGAGGAGGTTATGAATTATTCAAGATATGGTTACCAGTACTTAATGCAAAGGAAATCTGAAACCTATGACAAGTTTAGGGAATTTCGACCAGAAGTTGAAAAGCAATTTGGTAAATCACTAAAAGTACTTCGATCAGATCGAGGTGGAGAGTACTTAGATTATGAATTTGAGGACCATATGCGTGAGCATGGAATTCAATCCCAACTCACTTCACCTGGAACACCACATCAAAATGGTGTTTCAGAAAGACGGAACAGAACCATATTAGATATGGTTAGATCGATGATGAGTTACTCATCATTGCCTTTTACATTCTAGGGTTATGCAATAAAATGTGC
Source organism: Humulus lupulus (assembly GCF_963169125.1). Lineage (NCBI taxonomy): Eukaryota > Viridiplantae > Streptophyta > Magnoliopsida > Rosales > Cannabaceae > Humulus > Humulus lupulus. Next base: position 64,087,748 of record NC_084797.1, on the reverse strand, counting down.
TCTATACATACTCAATGTTGTTCCATCTAAGCCTATACAGAAAACACCATTGGAATTATGGAGTGGTACTAAATCTAGTTGACGTCATTTTCGTATATGGGATTGTCCTGCACACATGCTTAAAGGAAAGACTAGGATGTTGGAATCACACAATAAAGTGTGGATGTTTGTGGGATAATCCAAAGAAACAAAAGGTGGTATATTTTATAGTCTTTAAGATAACAAAATGCTTGTATCTACAAATGCTACTTTTCTGAAGCATGACTATATAAATAACCACAAACCTCAAAGTAAAGTCACACATGAGGAAATGGTCTCAAGTAAACAAGACCGATCACCAGCAATGGCAAGAGAGAAACAACCAGAGGATATCGTCAGTTCTATTCAGAACAATAGTGAGCTTTGTCATAGTGGGAGGGTTGGTAAACAACCAGTAAGCTATGAACATGAAGTTCTGATGCTTGTGTCTGACATAAACAATGATGATCCATTGACATATAGAGATGCAATGGAAGATTCTGACAAAGAAAAATGGCTGTTATACCCAAAAATTGGAGAATGCATCCTAGGAGGCTAAGGAGAATGCATCTAGGAGAGTGCCTCCTAGGAGGGCTAAGAGGGTGGTCCTAGGAGACCCCAAGGAGGGTGTGGTCCTAGGAGACCCCAAGGGTGTGTAGGAGGTAAGCCTCCCAAGGTTTTCTAAGTGTTGGCTCGAACGTGCCCAAGGTAAATAGCTAAGGAGGAGGAGTCTCATGCAAGAGAATGGAGACTTAGACTTTCATAAGGAAAGTCTATACACTGTTCGATCGGACATGTTTGGGAGATGCTAAAGGGGGTTGCCTCAATGTTGTCCAAGGTGGGGTTCCCTCAATGTTGTCCAAGGTGAGGTTCCCTCAATGTTGTCCAAGGTGAGGTTCCCTCAATGTTGTCCAAGGTGAGGTTCCCTCAATGTTGTCCAAGGTGAGGTTGCCTCAATGTCGTTCAAGGTGAGGTGCCAAGGAAGTTGCCTCGAACCACCTTGGTCCGAGGAGAAGCCAAGGAGATTGGTTCAAGGAGGAACATGGCATGCTAGAGGAGAGTACATGTTCGAGGAGAACCATGCACGTTCAACCCACCCAAAGCATGTCCTACCACCATGCATGTTTAACCAGCACTTGCATGGGTAGTGAGTAGGAGGTGGACCAACTAGCTAGAGGAGACTAAGTCAGACACAACTTCAACAACATGCGCGGGAATCTCTCATTCTTCCCACAAATGGGGAATTTGTTACATTTTGAATTTTGAATGTTTATTTGTAATATAAATATAATAAATATAGTAAAATATCCCTATTATAAGGGGATATCAGTTGAGGATCCCATCTCTATAAATAGAGAGCTTATGAGATGAGAGAGAGGGCCCTTCTGCTTATTCTTTCTAGAGAGATAAAATTGGGTCTGTCCATTCTAGAGAGAGAAAGTGCTGAAATTAGAGAGAATTCTTGTATTTTCACAATTTATACTGAAGAAACTCAGTTGGCATAGTCCATCTGATCTTGAGTATAGATTTATAAATCACAACTCTAAGTGGATTAGGCTATTACCGACAATCGGGGCTGAACCACTATAAAAATTCTGTGTTATTTACTTTTCTTGTTTATACCGTCTGTTGTCGTTTACATTCTCTTGAAGGTTCGTCATATTTGACGTTCTCACGTCGTTGGCTAAAAACGCAGTCAACAATGGCTAAACGCCATAGACCTTGAAATGGAATCGATGCATTCCAATTCTGTCTGGACTCTTGAAGATCCACCTAAAAATTTTAAACCTATTGTTTGCAAATGGATATTCAAGAAGAAAAGAGGAGCAGATGGGAAAGTAGATAATTTCAAAGCAAGGCTAGTAGCAATGGGCTACACACAGAAAGAAGGAGTGGATTATGTAGAAACTTTTTCACCTGTGGCCATGCTCAAATCTATCTGCATATTCTTATCCATAGTTGCATGCATGGATTATGAGATTTGGCTAATGGACGTTAACACAACTTTTCTGAATGGCTATCTTGACGAAACCATTTACATGTCTCAACCAGAGGGGTTCGAAGTTAAAGTTCAAGAGGCAAAACTTTGCAAGATTCTTAAGTCTATTTATGGACCTAAACAAGCTTCGAGATCTTGGAATCTTAGATTCGATGAAACAATCAAAATGTTTGGTTTTGAACAAAACGTTGATGAACCTTGTGTTTATAAACAAATCAAAGATAAGATTGTGGTATTCCTCATTATTTACGTTGATGATATTCTACTAATTGGGAATGACATAGAAACATTATCAAAAGTAAAGAAATGGTTAGCTGAGCAATTCCAAATGAAAGATTTGGGAGAAGCCAAATATGTTTTGGGAATTCATATCTGTAGAGATCGAAAGAACAAAATTTTGGTACTTTCTCAAGCAACTTATATTGATAAAGTGCTAGAATGCTTTAGCATGCAAAACTCCAAGAAGGGCACTATGCCTACCCGTTCATGAGTCAAATTGTCTAAAGAACAATGTCCACAAACACCTCAAGAAGAGGAGGGCATGAGACATTATCACTATGCCTTTACAGTAGGCAGTCTAATGTATGCAATGTTATGCACTAGACCTGATATTTGTTATGTAGTAGGGATAGTCAACCGTTATCAATCCAATCCTGGATTGAGTCACTAGACAGCAGTGAAGAATATTCTCAAGTATCTTAGGCATACTAGAGATTACATTCTTGTGTATTCAGGTGAAGACCTAAAAGCAATTGTAGTAGTAAATGGTTTTAATGAAATACATAAATTAATTGAATTATTGTATATATGCAGCTTATGTACTATATTATAGCTAATAATATTAAGTAAATATCAGAAAATTCTAAAGTTCATCTATGTGGTCTCAATCTCATATTGGTATGAGAGGATCAAGATTCAGATAATGAACTTAAATAGTTCGCAGTAAAATAAAGTTATGGAATCTTTAGATTAATTACTGCTAGTACAGTCCACTAGTATTATGAATACATGTGACCTAGTGTAGTAGGACACTTTAGTGGAGGTACTTTGCATGTTGAGAGTATGTAGAACTGGATCATATGTTACTTGATCCTTTGATTCATGTGTTACGGTTTGCCAGAATGATCAGGCTAAAAACAATTGTTTTGGGGACTCAATGATGTATATTGCATGGGACATAGTTTAACATATTTGGAATCTATACCTTCTTATAGATTGAATGATGATTCCTTTTTCTGTTGGCTTTTGGAACTGAAAAGGTTATTGATGTCAAATTCATAATCAAATTATGAATTAACCTTCACTAGTAAAGTCAATGGTACACTAGGAATCAAGATATAATTAAAAGGGTAAAATAGTAATTTTATTCTCATTTAATTATGAATCATCAATAGATGATTAATTTGTATGTAATGATTATATCAGTGAACACTTTGTGATTACAATAAAGTACTCATTAAATATATGTCTTTAATTCTCAAGAGTTCGGTCTCATATTTATAGTGGAATAATCATGAGATTAATAAATATGATTATTGAATCAAAGAGTTTTGGTTAATAATCTTTTATTTATTAGAGCTTGTAATTATTTGTCCATAGGTCCCCGGGCCGGCTCTATCAACATTAATCAAGGTAAGAGTTGATACAAGGGTTAAAATGTGAATGAGTTATTTTATAGAATATTTAATCTTCAGGGTAAATGTGCAATTATGCGATAATTGAAGTTGCACAATTTATTATTGCATTTGTGAAATTTCAAATTTTTGTAGAAATAAAAGAAATTGATTTTAATCAATTATTTTATTTAAGTGTGAATAAATAAATATGGATAGTCAAAACTGGTTTTGATTATTATATTCATTTAATTAATAATAAGATGATGATGGAAATTCAAATTTTTAATTTTAAAATTTGAAATTTAAGTTATCTTTTTCCTTAAAAAGATGATACCTTATTCGAATATCTAATTATTAATTAATTAAAAGTAAAAACACATGAAAAATCAAAATCTCATTTTTCAGGGAGAGGCCACACGCATAAGGCTTGGACTTCTCTATGCGTGTGACACATCAGATGTTATCTGATATTGGTTTTTCATTTTTATTTTTAATTAGTTAATTAAACATTTTAAAAAGTGTTTTAAAATAGAATGTTAGAATTTTCTCTATAGTCATTATTATAACAAAAGGTGGTTGATTTTTCTTCATTATTATTATTATGGTAATAGTGTCTATATATTCTATTTGTGAAAAAATAGAAACAACAAGTTTTTGTACGAGAAGAAAATCTATCATCCTTTACACAAAAAGAAAAACCCACTACAATAAATTCCCCATTCCACAACACATGAATATAAGCTTTTTCAAAAAGTATTATAATAAGTCATATTAGAAACAAAAACGGTAAAATTGGATTTCTGAAAATGAAAGATAGGGCTAAAAATTTTGAGCGGCAATTGAATTTTTTTTTCATTATCTCTCTTCATTCTTTTCTCTCGCCAAAAACACTTTGCCCGATAACTTCTCCATCACACGATTCAATATCCATCTCCATCATAGCCTTTGTTTCTCTTCTCTCCCATAATCTAACAAATTGACCTTCCTTATCTTCTCTATCTAGATATACACTAATTTAAAGCTTCGATTGAGATATATAATGTCGATTGAGCTAGAGATTCGTAGAAAGAAAGATTAAGGGCTAAAAATGATAAAACTTTAGAAGGTAAGCTAAGCATTTATTTTCATCAATTTTATTTTCCAAAACCCCTCATTTATATGGGTGGGTTGTTCTGTACAGAGACAATATCATATTTATAATTTTTAGTCATTATATTTTGGATTTTTTTTTGCTCAATCTCAAGATGAAGCTTAGCTCAAAGCCTCACTTTGAATCTTTCTAAATTTATCTTATTTAGTCCAGTAAACAAACTCGTGACACATCCTTGGCACTAAAGTGATGGACAAAAACAAGCAGTTGATTATTTTCTCTTTGGGTAAGCTATAATTCTCTCTCACTATCTATAATTTGGTGGATTTTAATTATTAGCATATTTATTCAATTAATCTTTCTTGTTTGCATAATGCACTCGATGTGTTTGTGAAAAATTCCTTGAGGGTAGCTAGCATAGTGAAATCTACATATATGTTTGTTACATAATGCACTCGATGTGTTGAATGTTAAAAAGCTATGTTTTTACTTTTTTATTTATTTTTTTCAGCAATTTGATGCTGGTGGAAAACTATTGCATAAATTGGATACTAAGCTTGCAGTTAGCTCTAATGGGGAGGATGAACTCGCGAGCCTTATTCAAACGTAAGGTTATATCAAACCTCGTTAGTTTATTAATAATCAAAACAAACTATGTGAAGTTTTGAAGAAAGAGAAAGAGAAAATTGATTAGACAAATGGCCATCCTTGTAGAGATAAAAGGATATGAGTGTTCTTTGGACACAATACTAGTTTCATTTTTGGAGAACAAAAGCTTTCTGCAAAGGTTTTCTTTCCCCAAATACCAACAAGAAACCGTAACTATTAATGATGGAATGTCATATTTGTTTATTTATTTTTTATATAATGAGCTTACTTTTGTCACATTATATATAGATTATACATTAAACAACCTCCATCAACAGTCTCTGGATATGATGATGAGGTGGAATGGGCAGAATACAAAATCAAAGAAACTAATATGTTTACTGTAGACAAATATCAACAGCTGAGGTTTTCCAACACTTCAGAGATGTAGATTTCACTTTATAATTGGGTGCTTTTCCATGGAGATATAGCTTATAGCATATTTATTTTATCGCTAGCATAGTTTGGGAGTTTGAGTTTTTGCATTTTCCCTCTTGTCATGTATGGTTTTCACCCATGATGAGGGTAGCTCCATAGTTTGCTACCATGAGGTTTGGGGTTTTAACCCATCAATTCCTTGTAAAGATTTCATTGTATAGAAAATGTGTAGATTGTCTTGAACTTCTTAATTTTACTTTGATATGCAGAAGCATGATGGTTATCCATCAGGGTCAATGGTTGACTTTGCAAGCGACGCAGATGGGTCTTCGATTTTAGCTGTTAGTAGATTGGTGTTTCATTCAAAGGTTTCACTTCTCACTTTGCATGTTTGATTATTTTATTTCTTTAAATTTGAGTAACTTTAAAGCGACACTCTACGATGATTAGTTTTTTTATGAAATTGCAAGAGCATGTTTTGTACAGTCACCTGAAGTGTATGTAGATTCTAATTAGAGGAAATAGTCTAAATACAATAGTTTATTATTCAAAATGTAAAAAGTGCAAATAACTATGACCAAAATTATTTATAGAACCTAATTGCAAAATTTGGAAAGCTCCACCAAAATCTATGATTTTCAAGATAAGGCACTATTAATTTCATTGGTGGTCAATTGATGATATAGATATATAGGCCTGATTGCTAGGATAATGTCAATCTCATAATTTTATCTCTCATATATGGGGTTATCTCACTTCATTAATACAACTATAATTGACGATTCCGTATAACATTTGTTGATTTTTTTTAGATATTCACAAGAAAGAAGACTCGTGAATGTAGGAATTTCTCTCTTAATTTGAAGTTGTTTGCTTTCAACCACTGTTTAAGATGAATCACTTTGCATATGGTTGACATTTGTCATATATATACGAGTGTTTACTAGATCAATTTGTCTGAGAATTTTTGCTCTTTTTCTTTATTTAGTTCAATTAGTTGTCTTCTCAATGCCTTTTTTTCTTCTTTGTCACAGGACTTAGCAACTAATGGTAAGTGTTCATTGCTTATGGCTAGAGATCCTGAGGATAGGACAGATTTAGTGATAACTCTGCATGGTGATGCTATTCTTGTAAGTACTATATTATGCCCCTCTCTCTCTATACATATGTATGTATATATATATTTATATATATATATTCGTATAAAGATGTTATTGTCTCAAAGGGTTATTATTTAAAATAACAAGACTAAGACTATTATCAACAATTTAATAGGTCTCTGAAATTGATAAAGCATATGTTCGCAATGCATATTTGGCGAGCCATCCCAATGCATTTTGGGTAACTTATGCTCCCTTGTTCTTAAGAATAATTAACATTTTGTCACACCATATGTTGTGACAATTTGTATAGTCAAATCATTAAATCACTACTCGCATCTGAAGGTTGACTTTGGCGACTTTCAATTCCTGTGCATTCAACCAAAAGTGGCGAGATATGTGTCCGGGGTTGCGACGGCTTTGCTAGGATCTGGAGGTTTGTACATCATACAGTTTTAAGTTTCCTTTTCTAATTCTCTTTTTGGATATTGTGTAGTCTTGGTATCTTCCAAGTTTAATGCTTATCTTCAGTACATCACAAATTACATAAGAAAGGACTGTCATATAGCTTTTTATGTTTTCCACTTTTTTAACTCCTACACTTCACATTTACACAAGAAGCACATGGTTCTAATTTCCCTTTCCCTTTCACTTGACTGTAAAACATGACTTTTTATGTTTTCTGCACCTACTATGAGTTCTATTATCATGGTGTTGTGCGTTTTCTTTTTTCTTATTTTCTTATAATATTTCTTAATTTTAATTTCAAAGTTTAGCAATGAGGAGTATAAAGATGCAAAAGTTGATCCAATTGTTCAGTTCTCTAAGCCTGTTGTGGAATTACTTATTACCTAATAGTTATGGCATCTTTTTGTACTGATTTCAATGATTTGTGTTTTAGTGATTTTAATTATGAATCATTTTTTGCTAGACTCACATGAAAAAGGATCATGCTAATGACACAAAAGTCATTGTGCAACATTCAACATCTATTCCGGTAATGAGATCTATACAATTAAATTTAAAGGAGAATCATTTCCCCTCTTCTTTTCTCTGTTTTTATGCTATGAAGACGCATGTGGAATCTATATCCCTCATTGAAATGAAAGTCTATTAACAAGTCAATTTTAGGCACATGCCTATGCATATGATCTTTTACAATAGCATGTAACATGTATCTTTTACCCTCACACTTGACCATCTGCTGTCACTACTGTAAAATCAATGGTAAGGGATGTTAGATGGTCAAGCGTACTGCTGGGGAAAGCTGTCACTTGCAAAAATTTTAAACAAGACAATTTTATGGAGGTATGTCACATTAAGTATTATTTATTTCTTTAATTATTTTTATTGTTACACTAAATAAAGAGAATTTAGGATTGCTCATAATTCCAAGTCCTACTATGTGTTCTTTCTCAATATTTAACCCTCTCAAAGTCCTACTTGCAACATGTATATTTTGGATGGTTTGTGTTGGTGTTGTAGCTTGTTGCAGTAATTAGCTAGAAAAGGAAAGCCAGACTTGTTCTGTTTTGCTTCTAGTTTTATTGATGTTGTTATGTCTACCATTTCTCTTGCTTCTTATGGTACATTTAGGTTTGCTTCTAATGTTGTCTGCCTTTGATAATTCTAGATATTCATGTGCGTTAGTTTCCTCTGTTTTTACAGCTTTTTTCACTGCTGCAATTTTCAACTTTTATGTTGGATGACTAATTATAAACAATGTTTAGTAAACTCAAAATTGTTTTTTGGAGTATGGGATCAAGGAATAGTTTAGGTTAGTGATAGACTTGATAACTTAAGAAAATTTAGTGATTTTTTATGAGAATCTTTGGTATGTTGATATTTAGTGTTGGTATTGGGCCTATTGACCATGGTTAGCTACTTAGGATTTCTAGCTTTTCGTTTGTTATGGATTTACACATGATGAGCTTTTGGTTATTGAGGAAAAAAAAATGGTTGAGTTTTGAATTAAATGTTGGTTTCTATGTGTGATACTAGATATGCATTTTTTTGAAACTACATAATTTAACAATGAAGTGTAGATGATCACTACAACAAAGTGAAGTAATTGTCACCTAAAGTTCTTATTTTAATACTTTTCCATAAAACTTGTGGAAAGATTTTAAAGCAAGACCTGGTTCTGTTTTGGGAGTGGCTCTTTTAAATTTAATGGTGCTTGATTGAATTATGAAAAATGCTAAGAGGCTACATTTGCTGGACACTTTCTCTTCTGTAAAAATTTTCTGACTCCTTTGTTTTTAAAGAGAATGTTCTTTCATTCTTAAAGAGTTTTAGGTGAGAGAATTATCTGCATTTAAATTATTGTTCTAATCTTTCTATTGAATGAGCTTTCTAAATAATTGATTTCTTACTATTAATTAATCAAGCTTTGTGTGCATACAGTAGAGAAAAATAGTACTTGTGAAACAATTATATCATCAATGTTGCTTAGTTTATTCTTTATAAAAGGGATTTGATTTCTGTATTCAATTAAATTGGGTCCTTGACTTTTTTTGAGTTTGGAAATACATTATAAAGTTTGATAGAATGTTTTTTTTTCTAGAAAAGAGAAATCAGAGGGAATTTCCATGGCTTTTGTATTCGCATTTGTGATTGTCCTTGGCTTTGCATTTATGATTGTCTTTTGTTTATTTTTTTTGTTACATATTGTTTTTAAGTTGCTGAAATATTGTTTTTTTTTTAGGTTTTTAGTAGCTGAATTTAAGATAGAATGAGCGAAAATGATGATGATTTTTTTGGACATTTGAGTTGGAATTTGTTTCTTTATGATAAGTTTAAACCATTAATGAATATAGTTTATGATTTTAAGACTCGTAACAAGTAATTTCATGAATTTTATGGTTTTATTGTATTATTTAATTTTAATTTTGTATTAATCTTTTAGGTATTAATTATATTCTTTAGGTTGTGGATCGAATTGGCGAGGGGCATTGCAAAGTTAATTGACTTAATAATTAATTGCAAGAGGTATGGAAGTATGTATGATATGCAATCCAAGATTAAGATAGCATTATTGACTATATTAGATGAATGATATGATATTTCATGACCTCATTAGTATTTCTTTTATGTTTTATTTACCAGATTCAACAAGTCAAGTGCAAAAGAAAATCTGATTTGGAAGGCTTTGGTGTGCTGACATTTGGAAGATCATGAATTCCTACCTTTACTTTTGAATATGCAATTGTTTAAGATTATTTTGTTTATTTTAATTAGACAGTGTTGAATATCTTAAGACTTTTTGATTATTTTTTAGATAATCTTGAATGTATTTTGACACAATTATTTGGTTATATGTGTTATGAACCATATAATTGGTACTCAAAAATATATTTGTACGATGTTAAGGGTGTCTTAAGTATATTAAATGAAGCAAGTTTGAGTTAAAGAAATAAAAAATAATTATAATGTACAAGTTTATATAATAATAATTCAAACTTATCCAAATATTAGAATAATACAAAAAATGTGTTATTGTATCTTTTACAATAGCACTGGTTTATAAGCATAAAATTATGTTCTGCAAACTGTTATCCCCAAAAATTGGAGATCGATGACGTGGCAATAGAGGTGACAAGTGGCAGTGCATGGTCCGTAAACGACACATTAATAGTCAATAAATATATTGGCTCCTCAGAGTTGTGATAAAGTGATCTAGCTTAGGAGTGACCCGGTAGACCAATGAAGAGTTTTGACTGGACAGTCAAGTATCATGACCGACCAGGCATGACCTTGTCCGACCAGTCATATGATTGTCCGCCCAAGCATGACCTTGACTACCCAGTCATGATCATGACCGACCAGGCATGACCTTGTCCGACCAGTCATATGATTGTCTGTCCAGGCATGACCTTGTCTGCCCAGTCATGACCATGTCTGACCAGTCATGACCATGTTTGACCAGTCATGACCATGTCCGACCAGCCAAGTGCATGTCTACCCAGTCAAGTGCATGTCTGCCCAGCTAAGGGCATGTTTGCCCAGTTTAGTGCATGTCTGCCCAGTGAAGGTTTGGCTGACCAGACTGAATGTGATATGGATCGACTAGATAGAGCAAGACTACGTCAAGATTCCCATAAACGGATTCAACAAGAATTGGTCTTGGCATACGCAGGAATCTCTCAATTTATCCCACAAATTTAGTGTATTGTTATATTTTGAATATTATTGAAATTTTAATATAATAAGAATAGCAAGATATCCCAACTATGGGGGGATATCATTTGTAAGATCCTGAGCCTATAAATACAAGGCTTATGGCATCATAAAGGGGACTTTGGGACTTCTGAACTTTTGATTCGAATTCTTATTTTCTAGAGAGAGAGTACTTGTATTTGAGAGAATTCCTGTATTCTTGTAATCTGTACTGAAGAAACTCAGTTGACTCAGGTTCATCTGATCTTGAGTACAGATCTATAATCACAACTCTAAGTGGATTAGGCTATTACCAACATATTGGAACTGAACCACTATAAAATCTTCTGTGTCGTTTATTTCTCTTGAAGGTTTTTGTCGTTTTTGACGTCTACACATCGTTGGCTAAAAACGCGGTCAACATTTTGGTGCTTTCATTGAAAGCCTGAAGAGAAAGACAGACGGTCCCTGAAGTATCATGGCACCTAAGAACACCAATGCGGCCTCCAAGAAGACAGGTTCCTCTAAAGAGCCTGCCAGATCAAAAGGTCCCGACCCTCAAGACCAGGAGACTGAGCATAGAGTCATGCTCGAGGACGTGACTCCAGAAGTTGAAGAACTTCAGGAAGCCATGGGGGCCTTCCAGGAGGAGATGGCCAGGTAGAAAGCCGCGTTAGAGCAGCAAAGGTGCGATATGGAGGCCAAAAGCGAAGAGCTCAGACAACAGCAGGAGGAGGTCAATCGGAGACATCGTGAAGCAGCACTTGCTCTAGAAGCGGCTACCCAATTGGCCCAAGCCAATGCTCAAGCCGCAGCACAAGCAGCCACCCAGGGAGCAAGAAATAATAACGCTGGTCGGAGGACCACTGATAGAGCCGATTCTCAAGGACCAGGCAGAAGTAGGAGTAACCCCCCTGGTCGGGAAGATGATGGGGACCGATCCAGAACTACCTTGACGCAAAGGGAGCACTCTAGAACCCCCTCCAGGAGCCACCGATAAGAGACTTCTAGATCAGGGAGTCACCGGTCGGGCAGTAAAAAGACTCCACCCAGGCAGGATCAGACCAAGACTCCTCGAGAGAAGAGAACTTCACAATTCAAAGATGGGCATGGTCGTGATGAGGCTGATAGTCATCGCACCGACCATTCAAAGGAAAAGGAGGGAAATGACCAACAAGAAGGAAAAGACTGCCCAGGGCATACCAAAAGGCCTCCACTGCACCCCGGCCAATAGCGTAGTGGGAGAGCTCAAGTCCCGTGTAGTAAGCCCTCTGAAAAATTGAAAAGTACGGTGTTTGTTCAGGCAAGAGAGCATGCCTCCCGGAAGGATCTGAGGGACGTTATCACCAACAAGAGGAGGACCGTCCCAGTCGAAGGGCAAAATCTGGACCGCCTTGCCGGTCAAGTAGAAATACTTGACGATGGCGCGCCAGATGGTAATGCCCGACCAGGCGATCAAGACCTTGGAACCTCATCAGTTGCACCAGCCATCCAAGCCCAGCTTGACATGCTAACAGCTGTAGTGCAAGGTTTGTCAAAACGACCTTCTGAGATAGACACAATAGACCACCGGAGTGGCAGCCCATTTTGTGCCCGGATTAGAGCAGCCCAGCCTTCGGCAAAATATAAAGCACTGGTTCTGCTAGTATATACAGAAAAGGCAGATCCCATCAAACATATTGGGAAGTTCGAGGACCAGATGGAATTGCTCGGAGTAAGTGACAATTATCGGTGTAGAGTTTTCCCGACTACATTGTCGGATACTGCCCAGGAATGGTATTGGATGTTTAAGCCAAACTCCATTACCTCTTGGGAAGCATTGAGGAAGGAGTTTTGTAGAAAATTAAACACTGCCCGGACTCCACCAGTTTATGCCAACCACTTGGCAGATATCAAACAAGGAAAAGATGAGTCTCTAAAATACTATATACAGAGATTCATGAGAGAAGCCAATAGAGCAACTGCTGTAGGAGACGAGGGGAAGATGGTTGCCATATCTACTGGGATAACTTATCAGAGCCCTTTGTGGGACAGTATACATAGAAATCCAATTTCAACACTTCAGCAATTTCTTGACCGGGCGGACAAGTATATGAAATTGGATGATGCAATAGAGAAAGAGGAGAATGGCATAAACAATCCGGGCGAATCAAGTGACTCTGGTGGAAGGAAACGTGGAAATAATGGGTCTGACCACCATGAGGAAAAGAAAGCAAAGTTGAATTCAAATGAAAAGCCAACCAAGTATGAGCCTTAATTCACTAACTACACCACTCTCTCGACCAGCCGAGTAGAAATATATCTTGCTAGTCATGAAGAGGTTCCCTACAAGAAGCCTCCCCCCATCAGGAAAGAGATGAAGAAGAGAGACATGAATAAGTTTTGTTGTTTCCATGGAGATTATGGTCACGAAATGAATGAATGCAATCACCTCAAGGACGAGATAGAATTTCTTCTCCGGTCGGGCAAGTTGAGGAAGTATCGGGTAGAGGCACCCCAAGGACAAGGAGGTAGCAGCAATCCTGGTTTCAAGCAACAAAGATCTCCACCCTTGCAGCCCGGACCTGTGGACTTTACCTTAGACACTATATGTGGAGGTCCACATTTGGCTGAGGAAAGCAACGAAGCAAAGGAGAAGTATGCTGAGCGGGAGTGCTACGATCAGAAACCACTGGAGTGGCGAGCATCAGAGGATATATTATTTTTAAATACCGCTTTCAAAGTGGTAGCTTGATATCGAGTTGTTTGACTTGTTATTTAAGTTTGGTTTATGAGCTGGTTATTTGCTAACCAGTCATTTTATTTTTGAACAATTTTGGTTGTTTAAGACTCGTTATTAGACATGTTTTGTCCATTTTAATTTACGAGTAATAAAAGAGACTACGCGCAGCGTGGTCGATTCTTGCTACAAATATGCATGTGTGTTAGTTATCCGAGCAATGTTCAACTGGTCGGTAAAATCAGACAGTGTTCAACTGATCGATTCGTTCAAGCAGTGTTCAACTACTCAAATATTTTCAATATATTCTATGTGTTTCACGAGCAATTAATTGCTCGAAAAAATTCGGTCAAGTAGCAAGAGACTAAGGATCTTTCAACCCTCGATCACCTGGGGGGCACATGGGGTATACTGGTATATAATTTAACACAGGCAATAAGAGCATGAGTTAATATATCTGTTTTTAGGCTGACTTGTAAATTATCGAAGTCCAAAAATGCCATTAAGCTAACTTATTCGACAAAGCTTAAGTAACTTGGAATTTTTTTTAAATTTCAAGTTAGGAGCAGATATTCGTGTGACAATAAACATTATGCTCATAAAATGTTAGAGCAATAAGAGTGTGAGAAAGTATACTTAGTATGGACTTATGAAATGTCTGGAATTTCTAAGTTAGAAAACTAAGTACTCATGCGAAAATATAAGGCATACATCAAAGTGACATTACTATTCACAAAAAACTTATAACTTTTTAAGTCTAAAAAGACTTAGAATGTTTTAAGTTAACAAAGAAAAGTAAAGTATAAATGCCAACAACTCGGTTGTACGAGAAAAATATCAAAGCTGCTAAGCAACAATTGTCTTCACAACAAAAAAGAGTAAACTACTAGCCAGGTACAAGTTTAGCTGATCAGTTGCAAAGTTTTCCTGCTCGGGAGAGCAGATACAACTTCCCTGGTTGGCTAAGTATGTATCACTGGTCGAGTAGGAAACTCTATTGTTGGGCATAAATAACATCGACGAGTCCATGGAGTGAATCAAACAAACATAAATCGATACATGTAAAGGAAAAATATTTGTTACAACAAAGAAATTATTTTATTGGGCAGTAAAAATATTTTTTATCCCTTAGAAAAAACATGTATGAAGGAAAAAATAAAAGGCAAAAATTTGGTGCCTAGTGTGAGTGGTGTCCGAGGAACTAGGCCCAAGAGTTTGGTGCCTAAGGTGCGGCATCCGAGCAGCTGCCCTTGGTGTCCGAGCATGATGGTGTTGTGTCCAATCGGATGGGCAGCATGTCCAAACAGCCTGAAGGATGCTAGCAGCGTGTCCAAGCGAGGGTGCATATGTCCGAGGAGCAGCAGTCCGTGCGATGCTGGCTGGGAGGTGGTGCATACGTCTGAGGAGTTGCGTGGGTGTCCGAGGGTGCATGTTCGAGCGACTGGCTGGAGCATCCGAGGAGCAGCTGCATGGTGTCCAACCGGCTAGATGCGTCCGAGCATCTGCAATGTGTCCGACTGGTTAGATGCGTCCAAGCGGCTGGGTGATGGTCTGAACTGAGTGGTTTGCATGAAGTGTCCGAGCAGCTTAGGGGCATACCCAAATGTCCAAGCGGTTAGATGAAAATGAGCAATTAACTATAAGGTCCAAAAGGACAATAAGTCTCAAGGACATGGGGCACAAACACCATTTCTCATCCAAAACACATACTGCAACAAGATCAAAAAATAGAATTTGAAGAAATAAAAAGGCAAGTTCAGTCGTGGGTTTACGTGAAAGTTATCGACCGGATAGGAGCTTTTGAATGACCTCAAGAAAATTTTTCTAGAAGAAAAGTTTGTCATGCGAGAAAATCGTATAATAAACTTGGGGGGCAAATGTTATCCCCAAAAATTGGAGATCGATGACGTGGCAATAGAGGTGACAAGTGGTAGTGCATGGTCCGTAAATGACACATTAATAGTCAATAAATATATTGGCTCCTCAGAGTTGTGATAAAGTGATCTGGCTTAGGAGTGACCTGGTAGACCAATGAAGAGTTTTGACTAGCCAGTCAAGTATCATGACCGATCAGGCATGACCTTGTCCGACCTGTCATTTGATTTTCTGCCCAGGCATGACCTTATCTGCCCAGGCATGACCTTGTCTGCCTAGGCATGACCTTGTCTGCCTAGGCATGCCCTTGACTACCCAGTCATGATCATGACCGACCAGGCATGACCTTGTCTGCCCAGTCATGACCATGTCCGACCAGTCATGACCTGTCTGCCCAGCCAAGTGCATGTCTGCCCAGTCAAGTGCATGTCTGCCCAGTTAAGTGTGTGTCTGCCCAGTGAAGGTTTGGCCGATCAGACTGAATGTGATATGGATCAACTAGATAGAGAAAGACTATGTCAAGATTCCCATAAACGGTTTCAACAAGAATCGGTCTTGGCATACGCGGGAATCTCTCAATTTATCCCACAAATTTAGTGTATTGTTATATTTTGAATATTATTGTAATTTTAATATAATAAGAATAGCAAGATATCCCGACTATGGGGGGATATCATCTGTAAGATCTTGAGCCTATAAATATAAGGCTTATGGCATCATAAAGGGGACTTTGGGACTTTTGAACTTTTGATTCGAATTCTTATTTTCTAGAGAGAGAGAGAGTACTTGTATTTAAGAGAATTCATGTATTCTTGTAATCTGTACTGAAGAAACTCAGTTGACTCAGGTTCATCTGATCTTGAGTACAGATCTATAATCACAACTCTAAGTGGATTAGGCTATTACCAACATATTGGGGCTGAACCACTATAAAATCGTCTGTGTCATTTATTTCTCTTGAAGGTTTTTGTCGTTTTTGACGTCTACACGTCGTTGGCCAAAAATGCGGTCAACACAAACTATTTTCTATAATGTAGAAAGTGTGTTATTATAAAGTGTATTATAACACTACTTTACAAGTACAAAAAAGTGTTATATAATCTACTTATAAATAGCATAATGAAATACTTATCTAACTATTAAAATAACACAACAAAAGTGTTATCATATGCTATATCATAACACACCGCTTTCCTTAACACATCAAAAAGTGTTATGGTATATATTTGATAATACTTTTTCAGTCTTATTGAAAGTATTTTTTCTTGTAGTGACCTATTCTCTCTAGCCTATAACAAAAGTCTCATGTGTTGAGAATACTTTTGATTCACAAAATTGATCCTTGTTCTCTATGTGCCAGCCCACATCTTGAGGTGTAGAGAACGTCTTGGAAGATCTAGGTGCGAGTACTTAAGCAAGGATAGGAAGATCGAAATACAAACGAAAAGATTCAAGAATTCTTGATAGGCTACAAGAGGTAAATCGTTTCATATTATTTTATATATTCATATTATATAGATTGATTAACATACTGCATATTATAGGATCCTCATATAAAGATTGTTTATATGATTTTTTTTTTGTATACCATTACCACAATTTCTGTTGCCCAGTAGGAATCGTTCCTTACAGTTTTTCCATCACTCAAGTAGAAGTAGATGCTAGTCCTTCAGTCGTAACAGGTTAGATTCCATTGGCCAATAGCACAAGTAAAGTATTATTTGATTTGGGTGGATCTCATTCATTTATTGCTAGTAAAACTATAAATCTTGTAAATGCACCTAGTGAATTATTTAATGTGGGGTTTGGGACCATGTTACCTTCTGGAGAGGTTGTTATTTAGAGAAGTTAAGTTAGAGTTGTACCTTTATGGATAGATGGGAGGGAGTTGTTTTTATCTGATTATATTAGATATGTCTAATTTTGATGTAATAATGGGAATGGACTTTCTATCAAAATATGGAGCATTTATTTATTGCAAGGGCAAGAAGGTAGACTTTACTCCAGGAGGCGGAGAGTTGTTTAAGTTCAGGGGCATAGGCAAGAAACCAAGAACTCATATCATCTAACCGATGGAAGCCAGAGAGATGTTGCAACATAGGTGTCTAGGGGTACCTAGTGAACATGGTCGATGACGCTAAAGAAATAGAGAGGAAGCCTGAAGAAACAACAGTAGTCATTGAATTCCTTGATGTTTTTCGAGAAGAATTTCTAGGAATACCACCACATAAGGAGTTTAAGTTCATGATAGACCTTATGCCAGGCACTACACCAGTATCTCCAGCATAATACAAAATGGTACTAGCATAAGTAAAAAGAATTACTCTCCTTGGGGCGCATTAGTTCTATTTTTCAAGAAGAGAGATGGGTCCATGAGGATGGGCATCGATTAGCGGGAACTAGACAAGGTGATGATAAAGAACAAGTATCAGTTTCTGAGAATTGACGATCTGTTTGATCAGCTTCAGGGAACAAAGGTGTTTTCTAAAATCCATATTTGATCGGGTTACCATCATTTGAGAATCATAAATGATGACATACCAAAGATATCTTTTAGAACCTAATATGGGCATTAAAAACTTATAGGGATGTCAATTGGACTCATGAATTCCCCAGTAGCATTTATGGACCTCATGAATCGAGTTTTCAAGGAGTATCTAGATCATTTTGTCATTGTGTTCATAAACGACATACTGGTATACTCTAAGATAGAGGAGGAACACGAGGTGCACCTACGTTTGACTGTGTGGCGATTGAGAGAAAACCAGTTGTATGCTAAGTATAAGAAGTGTGAGTTTTGTTTGTCTGAGGTTGCATTCTTGGGACACATTGTCACTAGCAGGGGAATCAAGGTGGATCTTGCTAAGGCAGTCGCAGTGAAGAAATGGCCAAGACTGAAGAATGCCTATGAGGTCAGAAGTTTTCTGAGTTAAGCAGGTTATTATAGGAGGTTTGTGGAAGGGTTCGTGAAGATAGCTACACTGTTGACAGAACTAGCGAGAAAGAATTTAAAGTTCACTTGGTCGGACAAGTGTGAGTAAAGCTTCCAAGAACTAAAGAGTCGACTTATATCAATACTAGTACTTAACTTACCACGGGATGAAGGACAGTTTGTGGTGTACTATGATGTATCAAAGCAAGGATTATGTTGTGTACTGATGCAATCTTCTAAAGTAAGTGCCTATGTTCGAGGCAATTGAAAGATTATGAACAGAGGTATCCGACACACGACCTAGAGTTAGCTACAATGGAGTTTGCATTGAAAATTTGGCGTCATTACACCGAACACAAGAGCCTCAAGTATTTCTTCACACAGAGAGAATTTAACATGAGGAAAAGGAGGTGGTTAGAGTTAGTCAAAGATATTGTATCACCCCAGTAAGGTCAACATAGTAGGTGGTTCTCTTACCTACAGAGGTCTGGGAATGGATTTTGCTTTACAAGGAATATCTGGGAAGATTCTAGAAGACATAGAATGAGCGGGTCTAGAACTGATCATAGGGAAACTTGTTAGGTTAAACATCAATCTACCTTGTTAGAGAGAATCAATGAAGGATAGACTACAGATAAGAGGTTAAGAGAACTGGAGTAAGAAATTCAAAATACGAATGCCAAAGACTACACTATATCGGACACCAGGCTGATAAAATACAAGGGACATATTTGTGTGCCTGATAGCAAGGAGCTTCATAAGGAGATTTTTGCGAAGGCTCATACTACACCATATTAAGTTCGCCCCGAGACTGTCCCGACCGACCAGGGGAAACCATCTAACCAGGTTGCTACTCTTCCATGCTTGACTTCTCCGCCTGTTCCACCTCCTGCACCGAAGAGACCTACCCAACCAGGAGTCTTAAGTGAGCCCCTCCACGTTGCTGGTGAGTATTGCAGGGAGCTATTCGACCAGACTCTTAACCACGAAAGGACAACTAACACCTTTGAAAATCTACGTCGGTAGAGCATTGAAGTTGTCTTTAACAGAGGCCTCGCAGAAGTTATGAGTGTAAGTATCTTATCATAAGAAGTGCATACTTTCCTATTGATTGATCTTATACTAAGTACTTTTTGTAGTTTCTTATTTGTTGGGACTTATCATAATTAGTCATGCTCAATGCCAAGCAGTGGACTATAAAGAGCTGGTCAAGGTTTTAAATGATCAATTGGTGGATGCTCGGGAAACTATCAAAGGCTGGTTAAGTGTGAATAGGATCTCTGAGAAAAGATCAAGTAGGCAGAGGAAACTGTAGCCGACTGCGACATGTCTCTGAAGGAGTAGGCTGATGAGAATAGCAACAAGACCCAAGTCATCAAGATATTAACTGCTCTACTGGAAAAATAAGAATCAAGAGAATGAAGAGTTGAAACAAGACAATGATGTTTATCTAGCTTGCTACGAACAGATCTGCTTTAACTTCTTCTATTAGATATGGAAGGTGAACAAGCCTCTCAACCTTGATTTTCTTTGTGAATAGGCAAAGGCCGAAGAGCTTGCTAAATGCGAAGGTAAGGCCGTCGAGGAGGCAGCTCTTTCAACCGGTACAGTTCCTTCTTCACCTGCCTTATCATTCAGACCAGAGGAGGTCCCAGATGTTGATGATTGATTTGACCAGCTAGGCACGAGTGCACCCAACTAGAGAGATTGGTACTTGACCAGTGAACTTTGTGTCTTCCTAGTAGTTTACATTTTGATGCTTTTGTAAAGACAATTGTTGCTTAGTAGCTTATATATTTTTCTCGTACAACTGTTGGAATTTAATTTACTTTTTGTTTCTTAACATAAAACATTCTATGTCTTTTGTGAATAGAAAAGTCTCTTTGATTTAGGCCATATATATTTTCACATGAGTACATAGTTTTTTTACCTTAGAAATTATAGAAATTTAAGAAGTCATTACTAAGTATACTTCTTCACACTCTTATTGCTCTAACTTTTTATGAGCATAACAATTGTTTTCACATGAATTATTGTTTCTAACTTCAAACTTTGAAAAATTCCAAGTTACTTAAGCTTTGTCAAACAAGTTAGCTTAATGGATTTTTTTTACTTCAAAAATGTACTGGTCAGCCTAAAAACAAATATTTCAACTCGTGCTCTCATTGCCTTTGTTAAATTATATAACAGTATACCCTATGTTCCCCCCAAGTGATCAAGGGTAGAAAGATCTTAGATCACTTTCTACATGACCGAACCTATTTGAGCAGTTATTACTCGTGAAACGCATAGAATATATGGAAAATATCTGAGTAGTTGAACACTGCTAGAATACCCGACTAGTAAATTACTGTCAATTTGACCGACCAGGTGAATATATACTAGCCAGTTGAACACTTCCCGCTTTTACTGACCAGTTGACAACTTTTCAAATATAAAAATAATCAACAGATATGCATAATTTGTAGCAAGAGTCGATCACATTGTGCGTGGTCTTTTTTTATTACTCGTAATAAAAACTGATAAAACGTGGCTAAAAACGAGTCTTATCTTAACAAAAATTGTTCAAAGAAAATAAATGACTGGTCGTCTAATCACCAGTCCATAACACAAACTTAAATAATAAGTGAAATACTTGAAACTAAGCTACCGTGGTATTTATTGATAATAATTCCTCAGGTGCTCGCCATTCCAGTAATTTTTTATCAGCTCTCCATTCAGTCAAGAATGTTTGTAAGTGCCTGGAGGTAAAACTTGCTCTATCTGATACAGACCTTCCCAGTTTGGGCCTAGCACTCCAATGACTGGATCTTTGATGAACACCTTTTTGAGGACAAAATCTCCAACCTGAAACTTTTGATATTTAACTCTGGAATTAAAGTATTGAGCCACTTTTTGTTGATGGGCAGCAACTCTCAAGTTCGCCTCTTCTCAATTTTCTCCGATGAAGTCCAAAGATTCTGCTAGCAATTGGTGATTCTCTACCTGGTCGTATGTGCTTCTTCGATGGGATGGGGGGTCAACCTCGACCGGAAACATATCTTCATATCAATACGCCATGGAAAAAGGAGTATGACCAGTTGTTGTCTGGGCAATGGTTCTATACGACCAAAGGACTTTTGGTAATTCCTCTGCCCAGAAACCTTTAGCTTGTTCAAGGCGCTTCTTTAGAGTATCATTAAATGTTTTGTTGACCAATTCAACTTGCCCATTCGCTTGCGAGTGAGCTACCAAGGAGAAATTTTTTTGCTATGCCATGCCTAGCACAAAAATCAGTAAACAAGTCACTATCATACTGAGTGTCGTTGTCAGACAATATTTTCTGCGGTAGACCATAGCGACATATAATGTTTTTCACTACAAAGTCCAATACTTTCCTTGAGGTAATTGTTGCTAGTGGTTCAGCTTCAGTCCACTTAGTGAAATAATCCACTGCAACTATAGCAAACTTTACTCATCCTTTTCCTTTGGGTAATCTCCCGATCAGATCAATTCCCCACACTACAAAAGACCATGGACGTTGGATCTATTTCAAAAAATTTGGTGGTGCTTTGGGTATCATAGAAAATCTCTGACATTTATCACATTTTTTCAAATACTCCATGGAATCTTCAATCATTGTAGGCCAGAAAAATCCTTGTCGCAAAATATTTTTATAAATACTTTGCTCCCCAACATGGTCTCCGCAAAATCCTTCATGCACTTTAGCAAGCACGTGTTTTGATTGGTCGGGTGTTACACATCTTAGTAGTGGTAGAGAGTACCCTCTTTTGTATAACACTCCATTCATCATGACATACCGGGCAACTTGTCTCATCATCTTCTAAGGCTCATTACGATTGTCTGGTAAAGTGCCTTGTTTGAGGTAAGTGATGATGGGTGTCATCAAAGTGTTAGCGATTGTGATGGGCATTGCTTCCTGCTCAATAATACTTGGTTTAGCTAAGTATTCGACTAGCACAATGTTAAGAGTGCCAACATCGTTTGCCTTGGCAGTTTTTCCAAGGCATCTGTGTTGCTCTTGTGCTACTTGCTTGATTAAGTACTTTTCAAACTGTGGTAGCAGGTCCTTGGATTTATTCAAATAGACCACCATTCACAAACCTCTTGCCTGATATTCCCCCAAGACAGTTTTCATGACCAGTTGGGAATCGCTGTTTATTTCGACCAATCGGACATGAACATCTCTAGCCAGTCGTAATCCTGTTGGGAGGGCTTCATATTCTACCTCATTATTGGAAGCATTGAATCTAAACCTTAACGTGCAATGGATTCGATGATGCTTGGTTGTAATTAGTATAAGCCCAGCCCCTGAATGATGTTCATTCGATGATCCATCCATAAAAAAGTTGCCAAGAAGTAATATCTTCTCTCTGTCCAGCTGTGTTCGAATTTTCTTTCTAGTCGGGAATATCAGGGATTCCAGTACATTCTGCAATGAAGTCTGCCAAAGCTTGTCCTTTAATGGCTGACCTGGGTGGATATTTGATTTCAAATTGGCCTTATTCTACTGCCCACTTAGGTAACCGATCAAAGGTTTCAAAATTTTGTAAAACTTGTCATAAGAGTTGGTCGGTAAGCACTTTAATGGGATGAGCTTGAAGTATGGGCGTAATTTTTGAGAAGCAAGCACTAATCAGTATGCCAAATTTTTTATTGACGTGTACCTCAACTCTGCTCCTATCAATCGTTTGATGACGTAGTACACAGGATGTTGCACATTATTTTCTTCTCATATTAGAGCAGCACTTACAGCATGCTCTGTGACTGCTAAGTAAATGAAGAGGTCCCCTCCATCTATTGGTTTCGAGAGTACTGGAGGTTGGGTCAAATGTTTCTTTATGGCTTGGAAAACTTGCTCACATTCTTCCATCAGTTCAAACTTCTTGCTTCCTCTAAGTAAGTTAAAAAATGAGATACACTTGTCTGTTGATTTGGAAATAAATCTACTTGGAGCAGCAATCGGCGCAGTCAAACTCTACAAGTCTTTAGTTCTAGTTGGCGACTTCATTTCTATCAGCACCTTAATCTTCTTAGGATTGGCCTATATCCCACATGAGAATAATAAACCAAAGAAATTTTCCAGAACTTACTCCGAACGAGCATTTTAGGGGGTTCAACTTCATGCGATATTTTCTAAGTA
This sequence comes from Humulus lupulus, assembly GCF_963169125.1. Lineage (NCBI taxonomy): Eukaryota > Viridiplantae > Streptophyta > Magnoliopsida > Rosales > Cannabaceae > Humulus > Humulus lupulus. The sequence goes on along the minus strand of NC_084797.1, from coordinate 64,064,072 downwards.
TGGCAAAGCACTCCCCTAGGTCTTGTACGTTCCCCCAAGCTTCTTTTGACTTGACCAGCATGTCATCGACATATACCTCCACATTTTTTTCAATCAAGTCATTAAACATGCCATTCATTAAACGCTGGTAGGTGACACCTGCATTCCTCAAGCTGAATAGCATGACCTTATAACAGCATAATCTTATATCTGTCTGGAAGCTGGTATGCTCCTCGTCGGAGGGTACATACTTATTTGATTATACCAAGAATAAGCATCCATGAAAGATAAAATTTCATGACCAGAGGTTGCATCAACCAACTGGTCTATACTGGGCAGAGGAAAACAGTCTTTGGGACAAGCTTTATTTAGATCAGTAAATTCCATGCAGGTACTCCACTTTCCATTGGGTATGGGTACTAACACCGGGTTAGAAATCCATGCTGGGTAGTAAGCTTCCCTAATGAATTTATTTTCCTTTAAACTATCGACTTCTTCCTTTAGAGCTTTTGATCGCTCCTTGTAAAACAACCTTCTCTTTTTTTGCACCTCTAGGTAGTTTTCATCCACGTTGAGCACATGGCTGATCACAGTTGGTGATATACCCACTATATATTTCTGAGACAAGGCAAAAACATCATGATTCCTTCGCAAGAATTCTACCAATTGTGCTATCACTTTCACCTTTAGATTCTTTCCAACCTTGATAACTCTAGTTGGGTCTTTTTCTCTATTGGGACCCCTTCTAAGTCTTCAATAGGTCCCGTTCCTCTATCTAAATCCCCAAAGTGATGATCAATGTATACTCCATTTCTTTGGGCAACGCTCTATTTGGTGACATCATCATCGGATGGGATTTGCTTCATAGTAACACCTGGAGTTCTCTTCTGGTCGTTAACTTTCAAAATACCTCCCTGGTCAGTCATTTCTACAATACCTCCCTAGTCGGTCATATATAAAATACCTTCCTGGTCATTCATTTTTGAAACACCTCTATGGTCAGTAACATTCACAATGTCGTCTTGGTCGACATCTGTATCTTCAACTACTTCTTCTCTCTCCCCACACAAAATCATATTACTCTCTTTAAATCCTTTTTATGCCTTAACCCCTGAAGCAATGTAACACTACCTAGCTTTCCTTTGGTTTCCCTTGACACATCCCATGCCTGCACTGGTCGAGAATTTCATAGAAAGGTGCCATATGGACACCACTACATGTAGAGCCATGAGTAGTGGTCGACCAATCACCGCATTGTACGCCGATGAGCAGTCTACTATCAAAAACTTTGTCATTATGGTTTCATGCCTAGGGGCATCTCTAGGTATGATCGCTAACTTGATTGTTCCGGCTTGTGATAAACCTTCTCCAGTGAACACGTAAATAACTTGAGAGCAAGGCTTCAAGTCATTGACGGACGACTTCATCTTTTCGAAAGATGACTTTTAGATAATGTCCGTCGAGCTTCCCATATCAACTGAACACCTTTTTACTTTCATGTTTGGGATTTGTACCATAATGATGAGCGGTTCATTGTGAGGATACTTGATATGCCTGGCATCATCCTCTGCGAAAGTGTTCGTACCGAGGATTCTTTGGAGATCACTCCTCAACAGTCATGGCCTCTGATGATGCATCTAACTCATGTCAAAGTGTCCGATCATACCTCTCCCTTGCTTTGTTACTGTCACTAGCCAGGTGTGGACCTCCACATATAGTTTGGAAGGTAAAGTTCATAGGCTCAGGTTGTAAGGGTGGAGATCGTTGTCGTTTGAACCCAGGATTGTTGTTGCTTACTCCTCCTTCGATTTTCTCTGCATGGAACTTTTCAGCTTGTTCGACCAAAGAAGAAATTCTATCTCATCTTTGAGGTGACTGCATTCGTTTGTGTTGTGACCATAATCTCCATGGAAAAAACAAAACTTATTCATATCTCTCTTACTCTTTTTTTTTTTGATAGGTGGAGGTTTCTGGTAGGGAACTTCCTGGCGAGTGGCGAGATAAATTTCATCCTGGCTTGCTGACAAATTTGTGTAATTTGTGGACTGAGGTTCATACTTGGTCGGCATGTCATTTTGTCTCGACTTTTCCTTTTTCTCATCATGGAGGTCAAACCCATTATTCCCATGTTTCTTTCAACAATTTTGGTCGTTCCCACCAGCCTTGGGGGGATCAGATGATCTACATGGATTATTTATGCCTTTCTAATCTTTCTCGATAGCATCATCCAATTTCATATACTTTTCCGCCCGGTCAAGAAATTGTTGAAGTGTTGAAATTGGGTTTCGATGAATACTATCCCACAAGGGTCTTCTGTAAGTGATTCCAGAGGAGATTCCAACCATCTTTCCCTCATCCTCTACGATAGTCATCCTGTTAGCTTATCTCATGAATCTCTGTATGCAATTCTTCAGAGATTCATCATTTCCTTGCTTTTATGTCTACCAAGTTATTTGCATAGAATAGTGGGGTCCAGGTAGCACTAAATTGTCGACAAAACTCTTTCCTGAACGTTCCCATGAGGTAATGGAATATGGTTTAAACTTCCAATACCATTCATGGGCAGTATCCAACAGCGTAGTCGGGAAGACTTTGCATCGATAATCACTGCTCACTACGAGCAATTCCATATGATCCTCGAATTTTCTGACATGTCTGACTACATCTTATTTTTCAGTATACACAGGTAGCACCGGTGCTTTATATTTTGCTAGTGGCTGGGCCTCTCTAATACGAGCACAAAAGGGACTGCCACTCCTATGATCTACTTCATCTAGCACGAAAGGTAGTTTAGATAAGCCTTGAACTGCGGCTGCTAGTGCGTCAAGCTGGGCTTGGATGACTAGTGCAATGGATGAGGTTCTAGTATTTTGACCTCCTGGTCAGGCATTTCCATCTGGTGCACTGCCGTCAAGTATCTCTAGTTGATCACCAGGGCGGTAAGATCTTGCCGTTCGGCCTGGACGATCTTCCTCTTATTGTTGATGACATCTCTTAAATCCTTTCGGGCGACATGCCCTCCTAGCCGTGTAACGCCCCAACTTACCAAGGGTTACTTACATGACATAAAAATACTTACTTTGAGCCAAAAGACCATGTGTTTACTTTAGTTAATTTTAAAGAAAGTAAAATGTAAAGCCCTGGATAACCAAGAGCGTAACACAATTATTTTAAAATAGTGCAAGACTTGCTAATTAAGTCATTTGAACATAAATGTGATCCTAAAGTCAACTAACATGTTAGGGTTAAAAGATTTTGATCATAAACGGTTAATTTTCATTAAAACAAATGCTTGATACATGGGATCCCAAAAGCAAGGTTTATGTGGTAAATACAAATCTCAAAAGCTGATATAACAAAAGCCAGTCTAACTGCAAAATACAATTTAGAGCTCTATTATTGTAACTTTCCCTTCGCCGTGGTGGCCGAACAGCTAACGATGTACACTCCGGCCCCAGAGCTCTCCAACTCATGGTTGGTCCAGTTTCCCTTTGCCTTTACCTGCACCATGTAGCACCCGTGAGCCAAGGCCCAGCAAGAAAAACATAAATAGAAAATACATATAGCAGCAGTAGCATTTAATCAACTTTAATTCAACTAATTCAATTATTCAACAGAGTACAAGCATTAAGCTAAACAACGGTAAACATGTATTTTCAAGTATACATCTCAATCAGTAATACAAATGTTTAGGTGTCGGGGCCCTTAGGCCGAGCTCTCTGTTTATCTAGCTGATCCCGGGTCGCTTAGGCTGAGTTGCATTCAGTACGCTTATCATCAGCCCCGGCACCCTTAAGTCGTACTTTCATATAACGCATAAGAACCATATAATTACAGAATACATAAGTTCAATTACAGGGAAACTCAGTCTGGTTCACAACCACATGGGTGCAGTTCTCTTACCTCGAATCCTGAGCGATAACTAAAAAGCGGTCCCGAGCATGATCCTTAATTCTAATCCTTAATGATAATCCTAGTCACAAGCAACAATGGATAACTATCTGTTGACCTATGAAATTGGCCTACGGTCGTATGTACAGTATACGACACCTTTTGAATGAAATAAATAGAATAAACGACAGAGTACGATTATCTTAAATAAACACATAGGAATTTTATAGTGGTTCAGCCCTGTTCTGATGAATAGTAATAACCTAATCCACTTAGTTTTTAGTATTGAATTTCTCGACAATTACAAGTACGAACTGATGATTTCACTCCTCAGAAAGAGTTTTCTCCCAAAATTCCAGAAAAAAGATCCTTTGAAATGAAGCCCTAGGTCCTTTATTTATAGTACCCATGGGCTGTTACATGACTAGTAATACTGGGATCGTGGTTTGGTACACGATTATCAAGTAGTGGAGATACATGTCCAGCTCCCCATGATTATGAGATCGTGGGTATTCTTGTTGTTTCTCTAGATCATGGTGGATAATGCACGATAGAAACCTCTAGGAAGATGTTAAGTCTCTTTTTGTATATGAGACTTAAGTGCTAGGCTCGACGACCTGAGCTTGGGTGCTAGGCCTATGACCTTTTGGGTGCTGGACCTGTTGATCTCAGTTTGAATGAGAGTGAGTATTTCTCAGTGAAGTGTACTTGGGCATTTAGGCCGTCCACCCTATGAAGAATAGGGTGGGTTGACCACCCAAGTGGTTCTTAAGTATGTCTGCCCGATCACCCTAGGGGTTGGGGTCAAGCCGACCACCCCTAGGGGTAGGGAAAAGGTCGAACACACCCTCAAGGGATTTAGGCCTGGTCGAGTTCCCTATAGGTCCTGGACCTATCTTTTTTGCCCGCCGACTTTTCTCAATGCTTCATCATTTTTCCCTAATTAGTGATGTCACGTGCCGCATTCTCATTCGCCACATCATCCCCGTATTTTGTAGAGATAACATTTGCCCCCCAAGTTTATTGTGATGTTTTCAACATTACGGTAAACTTGAGTGTGGCCCGAGAAACATACCGTAGCAATACTTAAATAGTCAAGTCCCTCGGGACATTACATAATACTTTTTTAACTATCGATGATTTGTTCAGCACGAATTCTTCAGGGATAATTAGTAATTTCTAAAAATAATTAGGTTTTTCAAGGAAAATTAATTTCCTAAGAATCTAATATATTTTTCAAGGAAATTTGAAATCTTATAAATATAACATATTTTTCAAGGAGTTTTAAATTCCTAAAAATATAATATATTTTTCAAGGATATTTATTCCTAAAAATACAAAATATTTTTCAAGGAATTTTAATTCCTAAAAATATAAGATAGTTTTTCAAGGAATTTGATTTCCTAAAAATATAAATATTTTTCAAGGAATTTTAAATTCCTAAAAATATAGATATTTTTCAAGGAATTTGAAATTTTAACCATACCAGATATTTTTCAAGGAAATTTGAATTCCTAAAACATCTTGTCTGCCTTAGAGGTTATAAGTAGGTCCTCTCTTCTCATTCTTGCTCTATGCACCACTTCCAAACAAATTCAAAGCCTAATTTCTCCAATTCCTCATCAATCTTAGATCTTTGATAAGTACTTTCTTCTAATCCTCAAACCATTTAATTTAAATGTGCATAGATTTATAAGAAACACCTTGAATTTTTGAGGAATTTTTGTCTGAATCTTCTTGTTCTGTTGTATTTTGATCCAAAATAATTGACTTACATGAATCAAGATTTTTTTGTAAAATTCCTTAGTCTGGGCAATTTCCAGGGGTATAAACCCTAGGATGGGCGATTTCCAGGGATGTAAGACCCTAGGCCAGCCACCTCATTAGTCCTGGAAATTTCTGGTATTCCAAACCCTAGCACCTGCGATTTCCAGGGATAGGATCAAGGTTGGGGCCGAGTACCTTCAGGCCTTCTCCTTGTGCGATTTCCAGGTCTAGGAACATGGTTTGCACCAAGCACCTTTAGAGCTTCTCCTTATATGATTTCCAGGTCTAGGAACAGGGTTTGGGCTGAGCATATTCAGGGCTTCTCCTTGTGCGATTTCCAGGTCTAGGAACATGGTTTGGGCCAAGCACCCCTAGAGGTTTATGGGCCGAGTAGTGTACACCTCATGGGTCAAGTACCTCCAGGGCTTCCCTTCCCTTGGCTTAGGTGATTTCCAGGCCTAGAATTAGGGTTAGGGTCGACCACACCTAGAGCTTCATGGGTCGAGTAGTGTACACCTCATGGACCGAGTACCTCCGCTTGGGCAATTTTCAGGGATCCAGGGTGGTCGGCCCAAGCAAAAGCTGACCACCTGGGACCCTAAAAATAATTTTTCCCACCTCTCAACTGATTTCCTTGGGGGTCTTCCTTGTACTGTAAAAATTACTTTTTCTGGATATTTGAACAATCCTCTGGCATTTTTCTGAGGCTTGCATCCCTAGGGTGGTCGGCCTAAGGTGGTAAGCCGACCACCTATGCCCCATTTTTCATGCTTCGTAATTTGATGGATTTAGGGTGGTGGACCCAGACTTAAGCTCACTGGGCTGACCCCCTATATAGAATTTTACTCCTTAGTTCATGGATATGCCCCCAGCTATTGGCTTCATTATGCTCATTTACTAAATTTAATCTTCATTTTTCTTCCATTGGAGATGTCCAGCTCCTCTTCATCAGACAAGCCAATAAGTGAGCGTACTCCCCAGGAGTTCTTGGAAAGGGTGAAAAGGATTCTCCCTCGCTCCGTCTTATATTTGTTCAGTGAGGAAGATTTCTTGAAAAGGTGTTGTCAAATGGTGAGAGTAAAACAGAAGACTCGGCAACCCTCTGAAGATGATCCTCATATTGTCAGGCACATCACTCAGGGCTCCTCGCCTGACTCTTCTCAGATTTCTTCTCAGCACATTATGCTCTGCAGCTCCCAAGGAACATCTCAGCAGAGTCATTCTTCTCAGAGGGATAGGTTAGGTCAGCGAGACTCATTGCAACGCCCTTTGCACCGAGATACTAGTCGGGTTCCCCATCAATTTTCTTCTTAGCAAGAATATACCAAGGGTTCTCATCGCTATGCTATTCATTCTCAGGAGCGTTCTATTCACAGGTTCTGGCCTAAGGTGGTTCTCCCTCCTTCCAAAGCAAGACGGTCTCGCTAGCTGCACAACAGAAGAAGAGACGACAAAAGGAGTTTGATTCATCAGATTCTGGGGCCACCTTCGCCATTGAAATCATATGGAAACCGGTTGAGAAGCCTCGCCCCACTGATTATGAGGATGTTTGGTTCAAGGGGGCAGCCTCTGACATGACTGAAGAAAAGGTAAAGAACTTAAGGAAGACCTTTGACCTCTCTAGCGTGTCTATTACTATCCCTGGTCCAGATGACAGAGCTGAGGACCCCTCTCTGGGTATGTGCGCTTGGACACGTTCTACCATTAAGTCTGGCACCCTACTTCCTCTTCATCCATACTTCTGTAGTGTTGCAGACTATTTTGGTATTATTCCTTCTCAACTGGCTCCTAATGCGATCTTGGTTTTATCTGCATTGTACATTATCTATCACTGCAGAAAATGGGCTGCTCCAGGGCCTCACGAGATCCACTACTTATTTGACTTGAAGAAAAACCCTTCTCAGCGCAACTCAGGGTATTTCCACTTCCACCATTATATGAGCGAGGGTACCAACACCTTCTTGGAAGAGATCTGTTGGAAATAGCAAGGCATTTAGATATGCCAACAACTATTTCTTTACTAAGGATGCAGAGGCCAACTACTCCAAGTTTAAGCACGTTGGGCCTATTTATAGACCGCTCCCAACCCAGGCTATGACAGTTAGGGCCAAGGCACTAATTTCCATGACCCCTGAGGAGAAGAATGTCAAGACCCTCATTACTTCAGAGAACCTTAGGAAGGTGAGGCTGTTTCCTCCTACTATAGCCGATGTTCCGGATGACGATGGTCCCAAGCCCGTGACCACCATAGACTCCCTGGGACACATTCATGTCGAGGAGGTACTCTCTTTGCCGGTGCCAGCCGTACATAAGGGTGATGAGGTGGGTGCATCTGTTGCGTACTCATCGGTTGCTTTGGGCGACTTTGATGAGACTACGTCGAAATTGAATCTCATTTAGAAGGTTTGACACTTTATCACCTTTATTTTAAGATTCAGTGGTGCTTAATATCCTTCTAACATTCGATCTTCTTTTGTAGGCTTAGACATGTTTGGTTTTGTTCATACCAAGCAGAGGTCGACTCATACCGAGGCCAGCCCTTCTATTCAAGTGCTAAAAGAGCTAAGGTTGAGGCTGAGTCGGTCATGGAGGTTCCTCCTGAGGTGTCCCCTCCAAATCCTTTGGCGTCTAGTCCAATTATTTTGGTGTCTAGTCCTGTCGCAGAGGTAGAGCCATCATTGTCTATACCAGTTCCTCCCATTTTCATTGATGCGGGTGCTTCTTGTTCTGCGCCTACTTCCTTATCTAAGCCACATCAGTCTGCTATATGGAACTTAGGTGCCCTCATGGACCGAGCATCTCATTTGGAGCAAATGACAACAACTTTTAATTTGATTAAGAATAAGGACTTAAGCACCATTCTAACGAAGTCAATCCTAGACATTCGGAGTGTGAGTCCTTTACAGTTCTTTTCTTGTCTAGTTAGCTTGTGAACTGACGTTTATCTAACACCTATATGTTTTTTGCAGGCACTGATGCTGGTCTGTCATGTCCGTGATAGGTCTGTGGAGTATATCTCTATGCCCTCCAACCTTCGTTCTGAGCTTGAAGCTGTCTGCCAAGAGGTGCTAGACCTTAGGTGCGTTCTTGGCTCCAGGGATGTTGACATTGCTTCAAAGGATGAAGAGACCAACACCCTCCGTAGTGCCGTAGAGCTCAAACAGCAGGAAGTAATCGAGTTGACTCTCAGGATAACCCAGATGGAGGGGAAACTTTCCGACCAGCTCCAACAGTTTGAAGTTGAGAAAGAGAAGTTGATTGCTGAGATGGACCAATTGCGAAAGGATTCTCTTGTCGAGAAGGAATAAGAGGTCAAGGCTGCTCGGGACAAGGCTCGAGAGGAGTATTCAGAGATAGCTTTCTCTTGCTTCTACTTGATCTGGAAGTCCAACAAAGATCTCAACTTGGATTTCCTTCCCGGGAAGACGCGAGCGAAGGAGCTTAGGAAGTGTCTGGCTCGTGAGGCTGCCAAGGCTTAGGGTGGTCTTTCAGATGGTACTTCATGCCCTAGTTAGTCTTCTTTTGGTCTTTCACTCTGTCTTTCCTTCCATTCCATTGTTGGGGCACCTTGTAGTTGACAATTTTTTATAATCTGAACATATATTTCACGTGCCAAACTAACCTTACTCCTTTACATTTTTCATGCTAACAACCATGGTAATGTGAGTAATACGATACTTCACCAAGTACCATGAACAAAACGGCCAGGTCGACCACCCCATGGGTGATAGGCCGACCACCCCATAAGGGACATGGCTAGGAATCTCCCAACCAATGCTATTTTTTGTTTTTGTTTATTGCACTTTCAGAACATATGTTGAACAAATGTCCTAGAAAAACTTGAGCTTGCTTAGTACTTAAGGTTACACCCTCATTACTCGTGTATACCCCGATCGATATGTACTACATGCCCCCCAAGTGATCATGGGTTTAAAAGCCTTGGTCACTTGCTACTTGACCATGCCTTTCTTCGAGAATTTAGACACATAATACTATCCTTTTCACACAATGATGCAAGCAGCAAATGCTTGTCCCTCATTGGTAGTCGGGTGATGGTTTCATACTCAGTAGTAAAGATGCCTATACATAGATGCAGATTGTGTAGCAAGTGTCGACCATGATCTACGTAATCTTTCATGTACTCATTATAATGATTGTAGACAGAAGTGTCTAAGTTGGACCAAGAGGGTCTAGATGGGCTAATCGATCCTGTAATGAGTCTTACATAAAATTATCAATCTGTCCCTCAAGGATTAGATTCGATTATGATCCAATGATGGCGACTAGTCTTCGAACCAGTCTCTTGTTTTTTGATCGTATGGGTTGATAGTTTCCTCAAGAACCAAGATCGAACGTGATCAAATAATGGTGACTAGGTCCTCAGACCAGTCTCTCATTTGGATTGCATGGGTCGATAGGCTCCTCAAAAACCAAGATCGAACATGATCCATAATTTGACGACAAGGTCCTAGGACCTATCTCTCTTGTTGATCATTTGGATTGATAGGTTCCTTAAAAACCATAATCGAACATGATCAAATAGTTTGGCGACAAGGTCCTTAGACCAGTCTCTTGTTTGGATCTTATGGATCGATAGGCTCCTCAAGAACCAAGATCGAACATGATCCATTAATTTGGCGACAAGGTCCTTGGACTAGTCTCTTGTTTGGATCTTATGGGTCGATAGGCTACTTAAGAACCAAGATCGAACATGATCCATTAATTTGGGTCCTCGGACCAGTCTCTCATTTGGAACTTATGGGTCAATAGGCTCCTCAAGAACCAAGTTCGGACATGGTCCATTAATTTGGCGACAAGGTCCTCGAACCAGTTTCTCATTTGGATCTTATGGGTCGATAGGCTCCTCAAGGACCAAGATCGAACATGATCCATTAATTTGGCAACAAGGTCCTCGGACTAGTCTCTTGTTTGGATCTTATGGGTCAATAGGTCCCTCAAGGACCATAATCGAACATGCTACAAGAAAAAACAGTATTCATAACACTTAAAAACTGCTAACTGGGACTATTGATAACACTTCTGAAAATGCTAACATAGCCCCTGTTATTAAAAGTCCAGTCTTTTCTATAACAGTTTTTGAATGTTATGTTCGTTGTTATCTTAAACTATTCAATAACACATTTTTAGGTGCTATAATATTCAAATAATAACATTTAGATAGAGTTTTTGGTTATAAATTTAAAGTTTAATCTTGTATTTTTTTCATAACACTTTTCAACTGTTACATTTGATTATTTTGATAACATTTTTAGTTTGTTATATTATATAAACCATAACGATTTTTTACGCTTATAATATGTTTTTAAATCATAACATATAGTAATAAAATTTTAAATTTTATTTTGATAAGTATACTTATATGGTTTTTTTTTAATTAAAAGATTTTCATTATTGTATTTTGATAAAAAAAAAATCAAAATTAATCATAAAATGTAATTCTCAATAGATTGATAAACCATAAGTATTACATTAAACAATAACTAATTCAAACCATGAATGTGTCTACTTCATGAGATCTTAGTTCTAACTTAAGTTTGAAAGCATAACATAATAAAGTTTTATAATCTTGAACAATTTTTACTTCAAAAATGAAAAATAGAAACATTACAAGATACACAAAAGTAAACCATGCGTGAAACTTGCTCCATCCTTCAATTCATCATCCTTTGTGCACTTGCTCCATATCTCTCTTCAACAACCTTATCCATTTCCAAATTTAGTCTAAAGCTCTTCCTCTTTTCATTGAGGAGTTTAACTAATTTTCCTGTAGGTATGTGTTTTGGCCTCTTTCCTTTTGTAGATGGAGGTGACATATCTTGTACTTGGCAAACTCTTTGACTAGTTTCTGATCAACCGTTTCTATAATTAGTACGAATTTTGATGAGTTACAAAAATCATATATAACAACATATTATCAATTATCACAAAAAAAAAACTTATAATAAAAGTCGGAAAGAAAGAAATAAACAGTCATTCTTGGCATCAAAGAAATAAAAATTCAAAGTGTCATACTAATAGTAAAAGAGCGGATAAGCATCTCTTGGTCCATTTTTGCCACTTTTATCCTCATATTATTTTATATTTACTTTTTCCACTCCATAAAAATGTAGAATTTTTACATGACATACGACTGTTTTAGTAGCCACTGCCAGCAAAAAATAAATAAATAAAAGACATATGTTGACTAAGAGAATATTCTTAGTGCCAGCACTTAGTCTACTTAGTGACTAAGAGAATATATATATGTGAGGTAGCTTTACATATCCTATGTACTTCTTTGTAGAATTTTTGGTTCCTATAAGTGTATATCTGACAAGTATAGAATGCCAAATTGCTATACTCCTCTTGAAGAGTTTCTTTATACTTTTGGAGGACCCTGGCATTTCTCAGTTTCTTTAGTGTAATGGTTTGATTTGAACCCATAAGTAGATCACTAGTATTACATCACAATAGCTGTCATAGAAAACTCTTGCTTGGAGAACCTAGAAGCAACATGATTCTTCACTGTACAATATTTGCATATTCAGGTGAGGGTTAAGGTAGAAATAGAAGAAAGACTTGGATTTTGGGACGATTGTGAAATTGAGGAAGTACTTTTAAAGGACAACTTTAAATTCTAAGATTTTAGCTGTTTACTTTCTACATGAATGGAACTCACTATGTCTATTGGAAAGGATCATTCTGCTCTGTCTCAGAGCTGGTGTTTTGCACAAAACCAGCAATGAGACAGTCAATCATTTATTTATTCATTGCCTTTTTCTGAAAGATTGTGGATAAATGTAAAACTATTTATAGTTGGAGGCTTTTTGGATTACTTTACAGTACTCTGTAAATTTGTTAAGTTTCAATTTTTAGGAGTGGGTAACGAAAATAAAAAGTAGCTGTGGGATTCTGCTGTGATGGCTATTTGTTGGTCATTGTGCTTAGAAAGGGACAAGATAAATTTTTTAATATTGAAAAAGAGATTGATATTATTTGGGCTAAAGTAGGCATCTCAGTGATTTGTTTAAAAAGAATTCAGGAATTGTATTTTTGGTTTTTCAAGAGATTGAGCATTTTTTGTTATTTGGATTTTAGTGGACTTTTCATCTCCTTTATATTTTGTCTTTGACAATAGTAGGGTTTAGCTCATTTCATTTTGTCAAACTTTCTGATTATGTTCATTGTGTTTCTCTCACACATAGATTATGATGAGAAGGTTGAAGATGTTGTTGATTATGAAGACTTTGATGAGCAATATGAAGGACCAGAGGTTCAAGCGGCCACTGAGGAGGACTATCTTTTGCCCAAAAAGGCATACATTTCTAATTCATTGGCTACTTTGAAGCCTACTGCATCTGTATTTGATGATGAAAATTATGATGAAGAAATTGAAGAGGAACAAGAGGTGGTTGATAATGATTCAAAGGTTCCGAACACTCTTTTGGGTAGGCTTGGTTAAGACTTTTATTTTGGCAACTTTTCTGTTAACTGTTCAATATTTTATAGAAGCGTATCATTTCTTTATTTGGTTGCTATCATGCATGTATAATTTTGTTTTGTTTTTGAATGTTTGTTTTCATACACATTCCAGCTTAAACTGTTTTCAAATGACTGCACTTTTTAGGCCTTCTTGCTTGGTAACATAATTATTTTTTTGCACCCTGAAAGTCTGGAACAGACATGATTTTGGTTTAAAAAAATAGAAACATGCCTGGATACTATAAATTGCAGCTTATAAGAAAGGCAAAAACTATGTTTGGGAGCCTTCCAAAAATAAGAAAAACAAAACTCCATTGCTATGGATAGAAGATATTGTTTTCAACTTCCCGAAAGATAGAGAGAAACAGTAATAAATGTTATATCAAACACCTTTAGGAATGTGCTATAAATGTAAAGTATTTGTATTTGTGGGTATATGTTTTCAACATAAAGTCCATATATGCATGTATCCAGCAATATGTATTTGAGGAATGAACATGCCTACCTAGGACACAAACACAGCATTTATTGATCAACGAAATAGTTGTAGAATGAGGGAGATCATACATTGTTTTTACGATGGTATACATTTCTATATTGGAGCAACAAGCAAAGTATGTAGATGCTTTGGAAATTCTCACTGGGAATTTAGGATCTCTGTTAATGATTGAAATTGATAAACTACGTATATAGGTACTTTAGAAGATTTATTTTCACTGTTTGATTTTTTTGGCTTGTCACCTACTCATGAACTCGTGAATATTGGTTATTACATTACATCTTATGAAGCATATTACATTAAATCTTTCATGTTTATAGAGGTTTAATAAAATGGATAATTAATATAGGGTAATAATATTGATCCTCTAATCTTTTATAGGTGTATACAAAAGGGATACTAATCTTTTGAAGTTTATTAGATATACATCAAATAACTAACAGAAAATCAGAAAACACTCCAGCCGTATTTATTAATCAACCATCAATCATTATCAATTCAAAATATTCAAACAACACACAAGTTTTCTTCCTTATCTCGCCGCAGCACACAAATTTCTCAGAACTTACTTCACTAATACACACAAGTTCTCAACCTTCCGTTATCACCGCAGCACACAATAATAATAATCTCAGAACCTACTTCACTATGGATGAATATCTAAGATATTCAAACTCCTCTAACATTTACAAAGTATTTTAACAAAAATAAAAGATAACATACCTCTTGCAAACTGCTGCAAATAAAGTTCCCTCCAATTTGAAATCCAATGAAGCCACTAAAATGAAAGCAAAATTACATACCAATTAATAAACTATCAACATCATTCGACCTTTAATTAGGAGTCATCATTAAAAAAAAATTACAACTCTTACAACCAAGAAACTATCCAAACCCACTATAGAATCCTTGGAAACTAGAGCTCACAAAATAAAAAGAACAACAAAAATCTTAAATACAACGACAAGAGGCAGCAAAAGCAGCAGAAAAACTAATAGCAAAGGCCAACAATAATGCAACAGTTTGAAATAAAACCAACAATAAAAAGAAAAGCAGACACAACACACATAGAAAGAACAAAAAACCAAAAACAGTTTGTATTCCAATTTAAAAGGATGAAAAAAATCAGATTTCTTATCAATACAAATAAGGGAAATGATAAATCCATGAAAGTTTGTTCTATCTTGAGCATTTTCTCTACAATAATGAATACCTTGAAAGTGAAAAAATAGCCAAATGAACCAAACCTAGCTGAGATGAAAATATGAGATCCCTTTATAAATGCCTCAGTTCCCCAAAAGGTAACAAAAATAAAAACAGGGTCAAGAAAACACACAAGGACCCACATTCCCCAAAAGCTATTACAGCCAATGAAGAAGAGTGATATTGGTTCATTATCAATGGTTCAGTGGAAATAGATATTAAAAATGATAGGTTCATATACAGTTGCTTTACCACCATGGACTGTCTTGACTCTTGAGACCAATTTTATTCCCATATAAGCCTTTCAATGAATACTAATAATAGCCAAGTAGAAAAGAAAATGCAGAGAACACCTCTTTGATTAAACAGACCAACAATCAAATTCAACAAGAGTGGTATGGAGTGAAGAAAAGAGAAGCCCTTAGATGGTTTAGCAGCAAAAACTCATATCAAAACAAATGTAGATTACTTTATTTATTATCACCTATTAGAACAGTTCATGTATATGCATAGCTAAGAAAATACATTATATATAATCTTAATCAATAAAGAAAATCAGTAGAACAAGAAACCTTATGACTACAATTAAAACGTAATTGAACATGTTATATATGCAGCAATTATATACAATCACTATTGTAAACATCAATCATAACTCAGACAACTACAGCTGAAGTCCTCAACCTTAAAAGGAATAATCTCAAGACATTGCATCAACTTATAAAAAAGAAAATGCTAACATTACTTGTACACGTATATTCCATAAAAAAAATTTAAAAAAAGGCACATGGGACAAGAATAAACCACCACCCCACAAGCGAACCCTATTGGCATCCTCCAACTAATTACTACGAACCAATTCCTCTGCCACAACTAAGTAAGCATAAATCATACTAAAGCCCCACCAATATTAGTTTTCAAATTCTCTTATAACATAAAATATAGTTTTCAATACATTTAAGTTATTTACCATATCAATCTATGCAAATAATAAGATTTTTGAACAATTTTAAATCTAACACGCATCTTTAAATAAAACTCACTTGCTAGAATGCTGCTAAGACTCTTCTCAACTGCTTTTCCAAGAATATCATTGTTTGCATAATCCATTTCCACTCTTTTCATCTCCCAAAATCTATTTTAAAAATAATAAGAAAAAATAAATCATTCCTTTTAAATCGAAGTCAATAATATTAAGTGAACTGATCTAAAAGCATGTTGCTTCATGCATTTTAATTTTTCATTAAAACCTGGCTAAAAGCAATCAATACAAAATATTATATAACCACTATGTCAAAAAGCAATCAGTTGAATATTTATATTAGATGAAATTAACGCATAAATGATCAACTCTTAATATACCTTAATGTAGCAACAAGGAAGGGGTGGCCCTACACGGCCCACTGCTGTGTCATCTGCCTCAGAAAAAGCAGCTCCAGCAAAAGTTTCTATCAAGCCATATCCTTGGCCAATAGGAGCCCTATTTAAGCATAATCAACCAAAAAGAAAAGTATGCAATAATAAGCAATAGATACACATGAAATGAAAAGTAACACGACCCATTGCAAGAATTTCACAGTGCATAGTTAGTCTAGCATGGAACTAAATATGGAAGTATTAGCATCTAAATGAATTTGGACGAGTGATTGCGTGTAAATAAGTATGACATATAACTTCACATGTGGACACACTAATCTAGTAGAGTTTGCAATCCAATAATTTAACCTTTTAATCGTATTAAATAACAATGTTAAACCTCAAATTCAATTATTGCAAATCTCAAGAATATGAAATAATTACCCCATGCAGATATTGATGAAGCGTTGTGAATCCGCAGAAAAAGGAGCTCCACCACAGAGCATAAATCTAATATCTCCTCCAAGTACAGAGCGTATTTTCTTAAAGATGATTAAATCCCACAGCATTCTTTCCAGTCCCCAAGCCCCAAACCAGCTTCCTTCTACAGTTGCCAGTCAACGTGTATATGCAAATGTAAAAAGAGTCTTCGCTAGACCCCCAGTATCCTCAACCTGATATTTATGGACATAATTAATTAATAAATAAAAACATATTCCAATGAGTACATGCACCCGAAATCACCACAAAGCTAGGGGGAAAGAATTATACAACCAATAAGCACCTTTTTCAGTACTCCATCTCGAACACGATCCAATATAGCAGGAACTGCTGCCATGAGAGTTGGCTTTAATTCAGAAGCATCTCCCTTGGTTCCCTTCTTAATTTTGTTTGATATGTCTGTTAAAGTCAATGGGGAACCATAACCAATTCTACATCCCGTAGCCACCATGACAGACTGGAAAGTCACGAGTGTGTCACAACAAATTTTAGTGTCTAACATGCACAAGTAAAAGAACATATGTGGGTACCTCAGCTGCCAATTCAAAAATGTGAGCCAGGGGAAAGTACGCCAAGTAGACATCTTTGCTATTTAGTTCTGGAATGACTGTTATAACTGCTGCAGCAGTGGCTACAATGTTTCCATGTGTTATCATAACACCCTAGACAGTCACACCAAAAAATGTCATCATGCAATCTTGGACATTACAAATTAATTGCTCAAGTTTCAATACTTTCAGAAGATAATTGAACAAGTATTCAATTCAGAATATATACTTGTAAAGAAGAACTCCAAATTACATTTTTACTTGAACTAAAATGTATAGTAATTATTCACTTCCAACCAAGTTTCTCAAAAGAAGCCTTCTTCAATGAATAAAGACAAACATATGGAATCATTACATATTGAAATTTTATTTTATCACTATTAATAGGAAAACCAATTTTGACCATTTTATTTAAATCTAACAGCCATAATAAATCACTTTATCGATAAAGCATCAATGTCAAATAAATAACAAATACCATTTTTCATACAAAAAATTGACCCCTGCCAATAGGGAAAACACCCCTACCGAACTAGCTCCCTATATATTTAGATAGATATTTATTCACACACATAGACAAATTAATATTAATATGCATGTTGCATAGGACCTTTTCATTCAAAGAAAAAAGCCAAGTAAATTTTTGGTTTGGCAACTACCTAGTCAGTCCAGCAAGTTTTGTGCGAAACTCATTGAAGTCTTTTGATTGGCCCTCTGCATTAAGGTAAACATGTAGCTCCTTTTCTGCACATTGATGAAGTCTTTCGAACCCAGACTCTGCCTCACCTGCACAAAAAGCCAAAGTTAAAACTTAAAAGAGGGCAAAACAAAGATAAGTTTAGAATCAAGCTCAATAATACTACTAACCTTGCAAGTACTCAAAGAACTGTCTCTTGGCATGTTCATGCTCTGGTAAATAATATCCATAAGCATATGTCCATTTCAAAACACGCCTGCACTCAACGATCTGAAAAAAAAAAATAGTAAGGAAAACATTATTTCATTTCTTCGAGTGAAGAAACTGTACCTTGAAATAAAAGTTAAATTATCTTACCTGAAGCCAGGCCTCTGTTATGAACTTTAGCTGTGACTCAGGTTGGCACTGTATGTCACTCAGCTTCTCAAGCTAAAAATTGAATAAATTGTAAAACTTAAATAAGTAACAATAGGAACAGTCTCAGCCAAGTAAATGTAGAACAGGAAAACAAAAAAAAAAAAATTTTCCTCCCTCCAATCACAGGAATAACACACGGTTTATATATTGAAGATAAATATTTCTTGAGCAAAACAAAAGCAGAAATATCTTATAAATTAGGATAGTTACAATTGAAGAGAACTTATTTGTTGGCAGCAAAGTATTTTTTTTTTAAGTGACAAGTAGGCATGAACAGTTAACATACAAAAAGCTAATGTTATAAACAAAATAGGAAAGAGTCGAAATACTGTTCTCTTGGGATATACTTTGCTCAAAAAATAATAAGGCATACTTCTGCAGTGCTATTTCCTTTTCTATTCGAAAAAAAGAACTAAAGATCTAATTCAAGATTGGTGAACCAAAAGAACAACCACTTGAGGGGCATGTCCCACATTTTATACATTAATAAGAACATGTGCCTTTGCTAATTAGCAATTGATTGAGTTAAAACTCCATGAATCCTAAAAGAAATTCGTACATGGTCAAAACTATCAGCCTCTCAAAAATATACACTAAGCATGAGAGAGAGGGGGGTTAAAAAAACCAATAATAATAATATCCACCTATGAATTTAATTACTCTACAATTTGATCATGAAACTAACAATATATCACTTACATCATAAATATGTATATATATCACATGAAGAAATCTACAAATTGATAACACATATCACACTAGATCATCACTGAACTAATAATTGGTTCAGAAAAGAGAAAAAAAAAAGTAATAATAATGCTTACATGCACGCTCTGCATTTGCTGTAAGTCTGCAAGTGCTTTTTGCCTAGACTGCAATTAGAATGAAAAATAAGAAATCAGACTCCACCATTACGTATATAATAAAAGAGCAAGAATCCACAGTTCCTTGACAATCTAGTAAGGGTCAAAACAACAAATAATATCAAACATCACATTCTATTTGTTAAAACCTCACTACAAAGACGAATCAAAGTCCAACTAGCTGATAGGAATTAATTGACTTGTTATAAAAAACAGCTGGTATAAAATACTAAAAAAGGAAATAGCCACAATATATATACCATTACCAAGTGTTGTATTTTGTTGACCCACTCTGTCTGTAAATGATGTTAGTGGAGTCTGAACTGTATATTAAATAATATCCAGAAACCTATAGTAATTCTGTGACATTTTCATGTCTTGAAATACAAAACTCATGAATTCCTAAATTTCACAGCTCACTTTTTGGACCTTGAGTTTGAAAAGAGTCGTCAAGCCAAATGTATGTACCAATTATTGTCACAATTCAAAACTTATGAATTCATAAATGGGTTGATGATGTCTAAATACTAGATGCTTATGATATTCTAGATTACTATGTGGATATGGGTTTATTTGCTATTTCAATTCACTTTAAGTTTGATTTATAAAATTCAAATTTTGTTTAATTTTGATTTCATTCAGTAAGAACTGCATATTTGACCAGGCCTAATTATATGGACAGGCTATTGGAATTAGTGATAAGAATACATCACTCTCTTATCTTCTTACTCTTCTATTTCTATTTCTAACGCATTCTTCATTGGCCTTCCTTCACTCCTTTTATCTTTTCCCTATATTCCAATCACTAAACTGATCCTACAATTTCTTTTTTAAATTGGTAAATTATTAGCTGAAGTAAAAATTATTATTTTCTACAAAGTAATAAAAGTAAAACATTCCTGCATGAAACATTAGATATAAAGAAGCACCTAAGTAAACACGCAGAACATACATTCAACAAAACATTCCAAAGGTAATTGCAGCTATTACTACAAAGGGATATATCTATTAAATGAACGGAGAATAAAGCGCTTTGTCAAAAGATAATAAGGTCAAAGTAGAAAGTTGGCTTGAATTTTTTTTATTTTCTTTTGGTGGGATTGGATTGGATAATATTTATCATTTGATTTTGTTGTGAAATTGGAGAGTGATTTTGTTGTAAAATTAGAGAGACTATTAAAAAAAATTATTAATCCTCCTAACATGGGATAGCTTAATCTTTGCAAAACTTGAGAGATAATTTTATCCTATCCAATCCCTCATTTTTATGTATTGCAAGGTAAGAAAAAAAAAGTTAACAACTTTGCGTCCAACTTATTTTCTCCTAATTCTATGTTTATCTCTTATATTTTTTAATCCAATCCCACTTTCCAAAGGTAAACTAAGGGTACTATTTTAAGATACATTGTTTCACTCTTTTTTTCCTTTAGAATCAACATTGTCCATGCAGAAAAAAAAAAAAAAAAGGAATGCTTCGCATATTGAGTGATCAATTTCTGCTATAAATCATAACAGAAGAATCATCAAAGTAAAAAGGAAAAAAGACTAAATTGAAACGTCAACAACTGAAAGAATATTAGCACATTTGGCGAACTGGTACATACCGATTGGTTAGTTGCCCATCTTTCGTAATAATGAGTATACCTCTCTAGCGAGTTCTTGGCCATCTCTCTTCTTTTCTCAGCTTCAATAAAACATCCCTTTGAGTTCCCCATTTCTGAATCCTCGTATAGTGAAAGAGTAGATCCTTTCTGAATATAGAAGTTATGAGTAAATAGTCATATTGTCCATGACATACAATTCACAATGAAGTATAGCATAAAGTGCGTCTAGGCACACAAATTGTTATCCAGTGTGGTTCGACTATTATTTTGTCAAAAACTAAAGCCTCTCATAAGCTTCAAATGAGAAATCTAGATAGAGTTTCATCGCAAAGTATTAACATAAAGTACCTATTGACAAACAAATGATTACCCAGTCCCATTATAGTTGATCAGTAATGTTATCCGAAACTAAAATTTCTTTGCAACTTTATAAGGAAATAGATCGAATTTCACCGCAAAGTCTTTTTACATTGCAACGAAAATTTCAACGAAAATGTTTCTCTTGAACATTGAACATAACAATATCTTATAATCTTCATAACAATATCTTATAATCTTCATAGCTGTTTCTCTTGACTTAAAATATTGTAAAATTGCATATCAATCTAGTTTCTATCAAAGATGGGTTTTTTATCAAATCAACTACAGCTATGAAAAAGAAAAGGATAGGAGCAAAAGTAAGCAAATCAACTACAACATTCAGCCAACAATTTGTATTATCAGGGATGAGAGAAACGAACCTGAGATAGTGGGCGTGAGGCAGAGATAGATCTCTGGAAGGCGTGACTTCATGAGACGTGACTTCTTGAGGCAGAGAAAGAACTCGTGAGGCAGAGAAGCTCCACTCTAGAGCGTGACTTCGTGAGGCGGAGAAAGAGCTCCACTCTGGAGCGTGTCTTCGTGAGGCAGAGATGAGTTGAGAAGACTTCGTGAGGCGGAGAGACGAGACGAGAGAGAGACTTCGTGAGGCGGAGAGGGCAGAGAGACGAGACGAGAGAGAGACTTTGTGAGGCGGAGAGGACGGAGAGATGAGACGAGAGTGAGAGATGGAAGCTGAGAGAAATCTTTCAGGTAACTTAGATTTAGGGAATTTGGCAGATGAGACTAAAAAAAAAATTTCATTTTGGCGCCTGAGGTTTATTCATATGGCGCCAAAATATGTTCCGTGTGTTTTTAATCCCACCAATAATAGCACTTCTAAATATATGCTATTCTTTAATGTAATATATACTAAAAATCTAATAACTTGACGACAAGGTCCTAGGACCTGTCTCTCTTTTGGATCTTATGGGTCGATAGGTCCCTCAAGGACCATAATCGAACATGATCCGATCGGGCTGACAGGTCTAAAGGACAAGTCCTTCGTTTAAAGAAATTTAAAGAACTAAGAGAAGCTTAAGAAATTAAATTCATTGAAGCACAATGGATGTTACATAGATAATTCGAAAATAATACATTTGCAAATAAAAATTTGTGTTGCTGCAGAACAACTTCATTGATAGTACCGGCAGAGGTGTACACCATTCCAGTAGTTTTTGATTAGTTCTCCATTCAGTCGAGCTATCTTGTACGTCCCTAGTGGGATCGCCCCCTCCACAAGGTATGGCCATTCCAGTTAGGTCCTAGTACTCCTGTTGTATTGTCCTTAGTGTTTAGGAACACCATCCTGAGTACTAAGTCCCTAACTTGGAATTTTCGATCTTTCACCCGGGAGTTGAAGTATCTGGCCACTT